>NW_026639480.1:0-48446 GCF_028554395.1 Pezoporus wallicus | reverse complement strand
TCCGGTCCTGTTAATAAGCAGACGCCTGAATCTACTGATAAAGGGGAGAAGTAGAGGATTTACGGCTGGGACACTGACCAAACTCTAAGGCCACACATAAAGACTAAAAAGGTGAAAAGTGCAAGAAGAGGAAGACTCATTTACTTCATCTTGAAGACCCCTACCCAGAGGAGGAAGACTCATTTACTTCATCTTGAGACCCCTGCCCATGACCAGAGGGGGCACTGCGCAGGCGCAGAGGACCTTCTGGCTCATTATAATACGAAGTGGGGATAGGACATGAATATGTATAGGCGTATTGTGCAACCTTATGAATATATATAACTTTAGAGAATAAATGTACAGGGAAACAACACTGAGGTACACATGACTTTGAGGAATTATCCCCGTGCGTCTCAGCGCTCAATAAAAAGCATACCTACTTTACAACTTTAATGAGTTGTGGAGTCAATCCGCGCATCACTGGCACTGGTGAGGTCTTTTGACTTGTAATCCCACACATAGAAGGAAACTTCAGTGGGTATGCAGGACACTGCATTTGCTCATATCAAGTACAAGAAAAGCTTTAAACTGCTTTAAGAGAAATATAATGGTTTAGTAGGTAAGGAGCAAGGTAAGTCAGCATTCTTGGTTTCCATCCCTGGCTCTGCTAGCTGCTTGCTGCGTGAGGTTGGGTGAAAGACTTATTTTCACAGGGTCTTAGTTTACGCAATAGTGAAATGAGAGTAATGCTACCTATCTTGCCGGGGCTTTTTGAGGCTTAATTAATTGATGTTTGTAAATCGCTTTGTGATCCTCTAGTGAAAGCTGTTAGAGAACTGACAAGTATTTATCCACTCTGTTTTATTTTCCTCCTTCTAGTCTGCACTCATCCATCTAATATGTAAAAGTATGCTCACAGCTAAGAACAGATACTAGCCAATTGCTCCTAGGCACAACAGTATTGGTTAGACCCACACAGCTTCCTCCACATTCTCCTCCCACCTCCGGTTTCCGGTTACCTGTGGGGGCCACCCTTTGCCTTGCTTGCACAGGCCTCCAAGGCTCCATGGCCTTGCTCTTAGGGCCATTCTGCAACAGTTTCCCTCTACATTTATCCTCTAAAGTAATACATATGTATTAGGTTACACTATATGCCTATACATATTCATGTCCTATCCCCACTTTGTATTATAATTAGCTAAAAGGTCCTTTGCGTCTGCACTTCGTCCCATGGTGGTCTTGGGCGAGGGTCTTGAGATGAAGTAGACAAGTCTGAACTTTTCACCTTGGGCCTGAACTTTTCACCTTGGGTCTGAACTTTTCACCTTGGGTCTGAACTTTTCACCTCAGGCCTTATCTTTTTACCTCCCTGGTGCCTAACTTTTTATGCTCCCTGGGTGTCCAAACCGCAAAGCTGGCCCCAGCCAGCCCAGGGGTCCAGTGGGCAGGAACTAATTTACAGTTCCTTCCTTTTATCAGCAGTCTTCATTGTTTAGCAAGCAACTCCAGCCCCTAATAAATCATCCCTTAACCCTAACTCCCCTGCATCAGCCAACCCCTCACATCAGTCCTCCCTTTTCTATAAGGTTAGTAAATTCTTTTATTAATACATAGATTTTTCTTTTAGCGAACTCCTGCGAAAGGTATCTTTCAATGCTTTACCATGTGCATTTGACAAAGACATCAAAATTGCCACTCATTGCATCATCCTCCTATTCAAAACAAATAACACAATGGATAACACAAAGCTAACTCTAACTCATATTAAAAGAACGATTGTGGGGTGAAGTAACGTATTTAGAATGCCAGTTGTAGTCAGTGACCATCCGAAAAGTGCACCCCACCAGTGGTGACTTGCATCTTGTCTTATCCTTTGCAAGACCCTGCTTATTTCTTCTGTGTCATGATGCATAGTAATTAAGGTTTTCTTTCCATTTTCCTGAACATCTTTCAGAATATTAATTAGGTCAGGATATTTTATTAATTGCTTTACCTCATGGTACATTGTGTAGTTAGACTTTATCAGTTGGTGGAACATAACTGGTGCTAAAAACATAAGGTCACACCCAATAATCTTAACAAAGTTACAAATACGAAAATTAGAATGATTCTTAGCAGTTACGATCTCGTTATCATTATCTGTCCTCACAAAAGCACAAGCAGTTCTTAGGCATATGCAGCTTTGGCCAATATATATAAGTACAGTCTTTTGAGTAATATCTGGATGATCTTCAAAATGACAGATGCCTTGCTCCACATCAGGACATATGTCCTTAGCATCAATTGTGTTGCCCTCACAAATGAACCCTTGTTGTTCTCACGTAACACAAGTTTCTAAATTTACAGTTTGCCATTTTTTATCGATTATCCGGGCCCATGCTCTATGTTCAGAGGGATAAAGCACTGTTCCCTCATGGTTTAATCCTAGTGCAGTAATGGGGTGGATAACATAAATTGTGGCATTACGTATAGTAAGCACAAAATCTGTGGCCATGTTTGTAATAGGGTCATAGGTGAAATTTACCAGGGTCCAAGATTGGAGCTTTCTTTCCAAATCATTAGCATCATCCCAAACAGCCTTTCAAAACTCGATAGGGAAAACACCTTCACTCCTTTCCCTTATAATTCAGGCGGCTACTGACTGCATCCATAATTGTGCTTGTATACAATTAAGAGCTAGGGATACATTATCCTGGGCCATGCCAAGTGCATCTATTATTAATTTATGGTCCTGTTCCTCAACTTTTTCCCATTTTGGTAACACTTCTGAGACTTATCACTGGCTGGTTCCTAATGCTAATAGAGAAGACTGCAGGGGCTGCCTTAGCTTTGTTGCAGTGGCCAGTCTATTCATTAATACTTCTGAATTGATCCCATTTAGGACCCCCAATCCTGTTCCCAATACTCCAGTCAGATCCCTTCGCATTCTGCCCTTGAAGGCTGCTTGTTTTTGTAACCATGTTGTCCAACACTCGAAGGATGTCTTCAGGAGAAGAGAGCAGTCTGGCTGCATTTCAGAGATATTAGTTTGCATTAGTAATTCAACCCATTTAAGAGACCATTCTGGGTTGAATAACATTTGTTGCTGGCCCGTGTTCCTTATTACGTATGGGCCGATTTCATAAATTTTGGATTCAAGTTCAATTGGGGTCTGAGCGCCGGTCTGAGTGCTGGTAACTGGTCTGCTGTCATTTCTTTTAAATTTAAGTGAGATTCCTTTAGTCATGTGAGCCCAAAGACAATTCACCACAGTACTCTGTGTTAATATAAAATTATACCAATAATCTGGTTCATTTTTCTGATTACAGATTATCACCTGTTTATCAGTTGGGGTAGTTATACTAACTTGGGTTGTTTTTTTATCGGAATATTTTCTAATAAGTTGACATCCTACTTTGGTTGTTTCTCCTACAGTTCCCTGAAATGTCCACATATCTTTGAACCCCCATTCTATCGGCCACCAACGTTGTTTATCATTACGGAAGACCGCTATGGCCACAGGATTTGGGGCCCTTGGATCCACCTTCTCTGGATCCACCTTTGGAGCCCAGCATGTTCCCCTTTCTTCCTGGCAAATTATGACCATATATAAAACAATTTCCTTGATTGAAACTCTGCAAACCAGGTTGTTAAATATTTCCACCAACAGTGTATTTATCTTGTTCAGATCAGTTTTAGTTATAGTTCATTACCGCCCGGTGTGACTTTCCAAGGGGCCTTCGGAGCCCTCTTAACTCGAGTATGATGAATCCAGGCACTCTGTTCCTTAATCTTAACAGCCGTGAAAGTCGTAATACTTGAAATGGTCCTTTCCACCTTGGTTCAAGTTCTTCTTCGCCTGCAGGTTTGAAAGATTATATATATACATAAACTCCAGGTTGTATATTATGTACCAGGCTATCCAATCCCCTGCTTCAAGTTCCAGCCACATGTTTTTCAATCTTTCTAAGTTGCTTCCCTAACTCTGTTATATAGGCTCTCATAATTTCTTCTCCCACTTGGGGAGATGTTCCTTGTTGAACCCCATATGGTCTCCCATATAGAATTTTGAAGGGACTCAACCCTTCCCATGTTCTTGGTTTAGTTTGAATCCTCAACAGGGCCAATGGGAGTGCCTGGGGCCAAGGTAGACTGGCTTCTTGGTCTAATTTCACAATTTGCTGTTTGATTACATGGTTCATTTTCTCCACTTGACCACTCGACCACTCGACTGAGGGTGGTAAGGAGTATGAAGTTGCCAGTCAACACCTAAATGCCTACTAACTTGTTGTACCACATTTGAAACAAAGTGTGATCAGCTGTCAGAAGACATAGTGGCTGGAACTCCGAAGCGTGGTATTATTTCCTGTAATAATGCTTTTGTTACCTCTCGAGCCCTTGCAGTTCTAGTTGGAAAGGCTTCTGGCCAACCTGAAAAGGTATCTGTTAATACCAACAAATGTCTATACCCCCCTTTTCTTGGCAGTTCCATGAAGTCAATCTGCCACTGTTGTCCTAGTCCATTACCTCTCTCAATTTAGCCTTCTTTGGGTTTAGGAGTATTTTTGGAATTTGTTTGGAGGCAGAGATCACGTTGGTGGGTTATTTGTTGGATAGTAGCATACAAATTTCTAGCCATGATTTTACTTATTAAATATTTATGCAAGGCATCCACCCCCCAGCATGTTTTTTGATGTTCACTCCTTACTAGGGACCATAACAGAGAGGAGGGGACAATTATTTTCCCCTGTGCTGTGCTAGCCCACCCTTCCTCAGTAAAGGTTCCGCCTTGGTCCATATTTAATTTCTGATCTTCTTTATTATAGTTTGGCTTACCTTCCAGGGAAATTTTTCTCTCAGCAATTAGGGCCCCTTCAGTTGTTATCTCACCTCTTGCTGCTTCTTTTGCCTCTCTGTCCACCAGCTCATTTCCCTCCTCCAATTCTGAGCTCACCCTTTGGTGTGCCTTAATGTGCATGATTGCTACCTTCTCAGGAAGTTGGACCGCTTCTAGTAACCATACTATTTCTTGTGCATGTTTGAAGTTCTTCCCTTGTGAATTCAACAGTCTTCTTTCCTTCCAAATGGCTCCATGTGCATGCACAACTCCAAATGCATATCTTGAGTCCGTATAGATATTTATACTTTTTCCTTTTGCTAGTTCCAGAGCTCTAGTCAGTGTGATCAGTTCCACCTTTTGTGCAGAAGTGTTTATTGGCAAAGGTCCACTCTGCAGGTGGTGACTGCATATCCAGCATGTCATTTTCCACTGACGACATAGCTGCTTCCATCAGTAAACCAGGTTTCTGTGTTGCCCAAAGGGATATCTTTCAGATCCAGACAGCTGGAATATGTGGCCTCAATAATTTCCAGGCAATCATGGTGTACTGGTTCTCCCTTTTTTCCACTGAGGAAGGAAGCTGGATTGACAATGTGAGTTACCACTATCTCTACATCATCTTGTTTCACCATGACAGCTTGATATTTCAGGAGCCTCTGTGGGGAAAGCCAGTGCCCACCTTTCACCTCCTGCACTGTGGACACTGTATGGGACACTAGCACTGTCATTTTCTGGCCCAAGGTGAATTTGCATGCTTCTTGGATATTTAGCATGACTGCTGCAACGGCCCTGAGGCACCCAGGCCATCCTTTAGCCGCTGCTTCTAACTGCTTAGAAAAATAAGGAACTGCTCGTTGATATGGATCCAAATCTTGTGCTAGTATTCCTAGGGCAATCCCCTGTCTCTCATGGGAAAACAAAAAGAATGGTTTACTCACGTCTGGAAGTCCTAAAGCTGGAGCTGACATGAGAGCATTCTTCAGCTGTTCAAAGGCCCATGTGGTCTCCTTTGTCCACTGGAGGTCTCTGTTTCCATTGGCAATGAGCGCATACAGAGGCTTTACAAGCAATCCATAGTTGTAAATCCACAACCTACACCACTCCGTCATACCCAGGAAGGTCCGCAGTTCTTTTATTGTCTGGGGTTTTGGGGTTTGACATATTGCTTCCTTACGATCTTGCCCCAAAGTCCGTTGTCCAGCACTAACCTCATAGCTCAGTTAAATCACTTTCTGTTTCACTACCTGAGCCTTTTTCTTAGACACCCTATATCCCTGGAGTCCCAGAAAATTTAAGAGGCTTACCATCCAGGCCACACAGGCTTCTTCTTTATGGGTGGCTATTAGGATGTCATCTACCTACTGCAATAACCTCCATTCTTCTGGTGGAGCTTCCCAGGACTTTAAGTCTTTTGAAAGTTGTTCTCCAAACAGGGTGGGGCTGTTCTTAAATCCCTGAGGCAACACCATCCATGTGAGCTGGGTTTTGCACCCACTCTTAGGGCTTTCCCTTTCAAATGCAAAGATTTTCTGGCTGGCTTCGTGGAGAGGGAGGCAAAAGAAAGCATCCTTCAAATCTAGAACAGTAAACCAAGTTAGCTCTGGTGTTAATCATGTTAATAAACTGTATGGATTTGCTACTGCAGGGTAGAGATCCTCAGTTATTTTGTTAACAGCTCATAAATCCTGTACCACCCGGTATGACCCATCAGGTTTACAAACAGGTAGGATAGGGGTGTTAAAATCAGACTGGCATTCCTTTAGCAGTCCTATTTGTAGGAAATTTTCAATTACTGGGCAAATCCCTTCCCTGTCTTCCTTCTTCAGGGGGTATTGTTTAATCCTGACTGGCTGTTTTCCTTCTTTGAGCTTAATCTGTATCAGAGGTGCATTTTTGGCTTTTCCAGGTATATTTGCAGCCCATACTCCTGGGAATACCTGATCCAATACGTCTTCCCTGACTTTTTCCTCTGTTTGATGTGTGATCAAAACTAAGCTCAACATCTCTATATATTGTTGGTCATTTACTTCTAAAGTTATCTTGCCTCCTTTGAAGGTAATAGTTGTTCCCAATTGTTCTAATAAGTCTCTCCCTAGGAGAGCCTTTGGGGAATTAGGCATATATAGGAATTTATGAATGCCTCATTGCTTTTCCAACTGATATTTAGATGGTTTACAAAAGTACGCCTTTTCACTTTGGCCAGTTGCCCCTTTTAATCATCTCCTATAGGCATTAAAGTTTTGTTCAATACTGAATTCTACTTCTTTTCCTGTTTCCCCTAGCTTCATTATAACAAGTGGGTCTGCTAGGGAAGATTCACCCAGTCCCCGTCATTCTTCTTTCATGTGCGTGACCACCCTCCTCTTAGTTGTAGTTGCCCTATTTGGGTGACTATTTCTTTTGTTCTCTGGGCACTCGCTCTTCCACTGTCCAAATTTCTTACATAGTACACAATGATCTTTACCCAACCAGGGTCCTTGTCTTTGTCCTCTTTCCTTTTCTTCCTTTACTACTGCCACCAACTTCCGCATTCCCTGCTTATAGCCTTCTTCCTGATTACTGAATACTCACCACGCCTCATCTAATAGACTCTTTAAATTCCTTCCCTCTGTCAGCCATAACTTTTGGCGTTTTTGCCTAATATCTCCGGTGGATTGTCCCAAGAATAAGGATACTAATTGTTGTATTCCTACCTCTGATCTGGGATCTAATGGTGTGTTACGGCGCATTAGATCCCTTAATCGATCTAAAAATTCTGATGGCGATTCAGAGGGACCCTGTTTAACTGCATATAATGCTGACCAATTTATTGTCTTGGGAATAGCTCTCTCTACTCCTTTTACAATCCATTCTTGGTAAGCTTATAATTTTGCTAACTCTGCTGAACGGTTTGGATCCCACTTTGGATCCTGAAGTGGAAAACATTCCATTACATCTTCTTGTTTTACTTTATAGTAATCCTCAGCTAGATCTCCTGCTGTTTTTAATATCAGCTGCTTCTCTATTTCCGTCATTGCTTCTAATAGCAACTGTATATCGTTCCAATCTGGATTATGCTGCTTCACTATGAATTGCAAATGTTTTGTAATGTCCACCAGATCATTGCGATAATCCTTTGCCTCCTTTTTCCGTGCTTCTAAATCTAAGGTGGAAAATGGCACTTTGATCCACATTGTGGCCCCTTCTGGCCCTACAGCTTTCCGAAGAGGTGCCTGTAGTACATGTTTTTGCTGTTTCTGTCGGTTTTGCGAGGAGATCAGACTTCCCGGGGAAGTAATGATGTCCTCTGAATCCGTGTCCGAATCTATGTCCACCCGCCCCTTTGTTGGAGGCTTAAATACATCCATTAATTCCTGATTTATTTCTTGGCGAATCTTATCCTGTTTAGTACATCTCTGACCTATGTCACACGATGAACAGCATCGCTTAGACTTATTCTTGTTTTCTCTATTATCCCTTTCTAGGGCTAATACCAGGGGATCCTGGGGTGGTACCATTCCGCAGGCCCTCTGCCACTCAGGGTGGTTCCAGAGGGTGAAAAACATATCTGCGTATGACACTTCATCCCATTTCCCTTCCCTCCTTAGAAATAGCATTAATTGTAACATGGTATTATAATTCAGTGTACCGTTAAGTGGCCACTTCACCCCATCTTCTAACTTATAAAGTGGCCACCACTGATTACAATATTTAATCAAGGTCCTCTTATTCTCCATCCCTCCAGCAATAACTTTCCAGTGTGCTAAGATACATCCTAGGGAGCTCTTCTTCAAAATTTCCTTACTCTGACCCACTCCCATTCTTTTCTCTCCAACTATATATTCCCCTTTCTCTAAACTTTCTTCGATATTGCTTACAAATTTTCGTCCACCTTTCTGCTCTTGCTTCCCAACAAGTTTCTGGAACTTTATGACTGTGTCCACAGACTAAACTGCGAATCTCTGGTCCCAAATAATATCCCTCAGGGTGAGTATGATTGCTCCTTCTATATTTGCTAGTACTCCCAAGACAGTGTCTGGTCCACTGTACTTGTGAATGACTATAGAAGTGGGCCTTACACAACGGGCATTGCCACACTATCCATGCTAAATGCCACCTATAATACATGGTTATATTCCCACAGGGTACACACGGGATCCCTTCTGAATGTCTAAGGGTCTGCTCTGTGTGTCGCACCAAGAATTCAGGGTGTGCTATCTGGAGTAAGGCTAATCACTGTGGGAGGTGTAGCTGTACCCTCCCCCAATTCTTAAACTGCCTAATGATTATAGACAAACAGGATGCACAAGACAAAAAACATAAACACTTTGGCCTTCTCTGGCCGCTCTCCTTGCGGAGAACACAGAACTGCAAATCAGGACTCTGCACTCACTTAGTAGCTATGCCACATCTCAGCCACACAAAATTCTTACACACAGGATCCCATACACTCACACAACGGTTCCACTTACCCTTCTCCTGCTTCCTACACAGTCATTAGCAGGTCTGCCCTGGTTCCCAAAACTTGAGATGCAGCCGAGACCTGGACTCGTCTGGTTTATGGCCGCTCTATCAGCCAATGAGACCCTGGACTCACCCAATCCACCTTCAGGATTGCTACCGGCAGCTCTATCGGTCAACAAGTCCCCAACCTGCTTGCAAGCCCTACCTGCCAAGGGGAACTACGCTGTGCGCCAGACGTCTCTGCGCGCCTTACCAGCAGCCCAGGACCAGGCATACAACTTATAGGCCCTCTAAATTACAACCACAAATTACAAGCATACCGTTTTCTGCAGCCGACACAGGTTGTTGTCTGTCCCCGCAGTGAGCGGACGAGAAGTGGAGGTCCTCCAGGCAAACGGCCTGGGGCGCCTAGGATGTCCACCTTTCAGCTGATCCTGCAGCCAAACAGAATTCTCCTGCCTGGCTCGCCAAATTGATACACGGATAAACGCCACAACTTGTTAAAGTTGTAAACTAGGAATGCTTTTATTCAGCGCTGAGGTGCATGTGGGATAGCTCCTCCAAAGGCCTGCCCAGCCCAGTGTTGTTTCCCTCTACATTTATCCTCTAAAGTAATACATATGTATTAGGTTACACTATACGCCTATACATGGCTGTCGTGGTTTAAACACAGTCAGGTAACTTGTTCACTCACTCCCAGTGAGTGGTGCCGAGCTGACAACAATCGAGGTCCGTGTCCCCCCCCACCGGGGTTCTCCCCCACTCCCGGAGGAACGGGGAGGAGGATCGAAAAAAATGCAACTCCCACGGGTTGAGACAAGAATAGTCCAGCAACCAATGTACACAAATCACCACCACTACTATCAACTACAACAATGATAAGGGAAAATAACAAGGGAAGAGAATACGATACCACCGGCCAAGAAGACGAGTTCCACCCGGAAGCCCGTGTCCTTCCGGGTAACTCCCAGTCACCCCCCACCCCGGGCATGACGTGCTGTGGTATGGAATACCTCCCTGGCTAGCCCGGGTCAGGCGCCCCGTCTCTGCTTCCTCCCGGCTTCCCCTCCTCCCTGGCCGAGCATGAGCTTCACAGAGTCCTTGGTCAGGGTAAACAGCACTTAGCAACAACTGAAAACATCGACTTCACCAACACTGTTCTCAGGCTGGAAGTCAAAACACAGCACTGTACCAGCTACCACAAAGGAAAAAAAAAACAAAACATGACTGCTACTGCTGAACCCAGGACAATGGCCTATCCCTGCTTTGTATTACAATGAGTTAAAAGGTCCTTTGCATCTGCGCAGTGTCCCCTGGTGGTCGTGGGTGAGGGTCTCGAGATGAAGTAGACAAGTCTGATGTTTTCACCTTGGGCCTGATCTTTTCACCTCGGGCCTGAACTTTTTACCTCTAGTTGTCGCGCATGCTCCCTGGGTGTCCAAACCGCAAAGCTGGCCCCAGCCAGCCCAGGGGTCCAGCGGGCAGGAACTAATTTACAGTTCCTTCCTTTTATCAGCAGTCTACATTGTTTAGCAAGCAACTTCAGCCCCTAATAAATCATACCTTAACCCTAACTCCCCTGCACCGGCCAACCCCTCGCATCAAAATGATGCTGTAAATGGTCTGGGGGGGGGGGGGGGATGCTGGGAGGGTAAGAGAATGTCTCCTTCACGGGTTGACCACCCAAGTAGGAGAAAAAAGATGTGTGCTAAGGACTTCTATTATATACCTCCCAAAGTATAAAGGTGGTGACCACACTGGGAACATAAGCCAGATCAGTTTCATGATCAATGATTCTATTGTATTACAGGACATTACCATAAAGTACAATGAGAAAAGAACCTTAACCCAAGGCCCCCAGACGATAAACAATAACACTACAAATACCGGCTCTAAGTAAGGTACGATATACTGAAACTGTGAGATCAAGAGAAGCAACTTTGAGAGCCAATAAATCAGCATTGTGATGAGTGACTATTAATCCAAAACTATAAATGCTTATCACAAATACGATTAGACACTCTGGTCAGATCTGTCCTTATCTCAACTTTTTGTGCCCCACACTGGGTGCCAAAAAGAACTGTTGTGGTTTAAATCCAGGCTGTAAATAAGAACCACGCAGTCTACCCCCTCCCCCCCCGCCCCAACCACCTGTCAGTACGTAGCCCGACCGAGAAGTGAACCAGCCCTTCTGGGTAACTTCCAGTTACATCCTGGGCATGACATGCTGTGGTATGGAATACCTCTTTGGCTAGTTTGGGTCTGGTGTCCTGTCTCTGTTTCCTCCTGGCTTCCCCTCCTGCCTGGCAGAGCATAAGACTCACAAAGTCCTTGGTCAGAGTAAACATTCTGACCAGCAACTAAAAACACAGGCGTTATCAGCGCTGTTCCCAGGCTGAAAGTCAAAAAACACAGCACTGCACCAGCTACTAAGGAGAAAAAAATGACTGCTACTGCTGAACCCAGGACAGATTCAAATTAAAAAAAAAAAACAACAAACCAAAGAACCCAAACAAAACAAAACAAAAAAAAACAACAAAAACCCACTACCACCAAAAAAAAAAAACACAAAAAGAAAAACCCAGCCCCACAAATACCCCCCTGAAAAAAAAAACCTAAAAAAAACCCAAATCAACAAATTGTTACCCAATTGCTATTTACATTTCTGTTCCCTTATCTGAATGCCATTTGTTTAGAATTGTAAAATTAAAATATTGCACAAGATTTGTCCTCTCAAGACTTGCCTGAGAACTCTTCCAACTTGCACTGTATTTTGGGTGCAAAGAGCAGTGGCAGGAGTATTAGTGCACAAGAGATAATAGCATTCTTACTAGGCTCCATTATTTGGGTGGTTTTTGTGCTCTTCCTGTTATTAAAAGTCACTGGAAGATATTCCTCAAACTCTAGAAATATTCAAAATAAATCCATCCACTGGATGAAACTAGGCCTTTTGTGCATGTTCCAGTCTCCAATCAGTGCAATACTAGCAGTGGTAAAAATCCTCCAGACAACATCTCAGTTGTTGATAGCAGTTCTTAATTGTATGTACATGTTTTCTGAGAAATTGCAAAATGGATTTCCAGCAGCAGCAAAGCTAACTTAAAGAGTTCCCATCTCCCCCACCCTGGGCAACAGCTTGTTTGCAAAACTCATGCATACATGGTGCTGTACCACAGAAATAATTTAAGTTAAAAAACCCAAGCATCTTGCCACCAGAGAAACATACTGTGACCTAAATGTGAAACACACTGACATGCCTTGGTAACATCAGCAGTGATGTCACCAGCTGGTGATCAGTGATGACCAGGTTTTCTGAAGGGATCCAAGTGAAAGGGGCTCAGCTGGCACGCATAGGCAACAGTAAGATGCAGCTCTATGAACACAACACTGTGTAAAGGGGATTTGAAGCAGTACAGGGAGGAATCTTCAAACAGCAATACAGAAGAGAAGTGGACAGGACAGAACAGAACGGAAAGATTAGCATGGAGGAATGGACAAGACAGCATATACAGTATAACAGTTGTCATTTACCAGGACTCTGCTGACCCTGGAATCCAATGCAGTTTTGAGTAAAATCAGATTACTTCTCACACCATATTCCCCCATAATAACAACAGTCTATACTTCCATAATGTAACCAGAACTGATGTTTTACCTGATGCTAAATAATGAATACAAACAGCAGTAATCCTTCTCTACATTCCTTCCTACACAATTCCTTAATGAGCATCTTTACTACTGCTAGAAATTAGGACTGATTTTCAACTGATAAGCACAGAGATGCTCCTGAAACACAAGAAAGGAAAGAGTGGAGTGACGGGCCCAGTGCTACTGCTGGCTGAGACTTTTCCAGTGAGATCTCTTTCAGAAGCAAACACCAACTGGTAGAAAAAGAAATGTTCTGTAGAAGCATATAGATTTTAAAGTAGGAGTCCAAGCTTTCTAGGTCCACCACAGGCCATCTTGTGTGCTTTGGGGCCTGGCACCAAGGACATCCCTGCTCCAGGACAGCTCTACCACCTGTATGGTATGTGAGGCAGGGAGGCCTTGGAGACAGTAGGGAACATGAAATTTTTGGCTCTTCCTCAGTGCCATGTGCTACTGTGTCTCAAGGATATCTGTCACTGTGTTTGACCCTCAGCTGGTTCAAACTGAGGAAATGTGTCCCAAGGAGAGCCATGAGCTAGGGGTTTCCTGCAGCCACAGGAAGGCCAAGAAGCAACTTGAATCTGGGGTAGCTAAGCAGTCCCGTTCATTTTGGGAACGTTGTGTTGATCTTATTTCTGTAAGCTTTTTTTCTAACAGGAAATATCAATATATCTACATTTAATTCCAGCAAGAAATAAAACCCCCAGCATGTTCCTGTTCCCTCCAGCTGCAGCTTCTGAAAAAGAAAACTACCAGGAGATAAGCTGTACCTCTGGGAAAGGAAGTTTTCAGAGGCTCAGGAGGCTCATAAAGGTCTGGCCCATGCTCATAGATTTTGGGATGGGTTTTTTGTTCCAGTTTTGCAGGTTTTCCCATTTCAGTGTGTTGAGCTTTTTCCCTCATGATACTAGTATGTGCTGAGCTGAACAGGCATAAAGACGCTATATGGTGTTATGGCTGACCCCAGGACAGCTCCTTTCTGTTTTACACTCACTGGTAGGCATATGTTTGCACTGGTATGACTGGTGTATCTGGATCTCTGTACCCTTCCTGCCCTCACTTGATGAGCACTGCTCACAGCCCCGGTCCAAGGTCTGGCTCCACAAGTCCCCACGAGCTAAAGAAGAAATGCAGAGTCATATCAGGAGCATAAAGTGGGCTAAGGCAAAAGGAGAAGGGCATGAAGGGGACCAGAGGAGTGAAAGCCTAGTTTACAGGATTCCCCAGGCCACCTGGTACAAGGGCAGATTGTTTTTTCCCCTCCTTGCTCCTGTCAGAGCCTGTCCTTATACTTCCATATGAGAATGTACATTATCAACATAATGCAGCAACATGCACATTTTCTTTTGCTAAACAGGCACAGTATTTCTAGAGGCAAAACATATATCCTCCCTAAACACTGGCACTGATGTCTACAAGACAAGTGGAAAATGCTCCTGCTTCTGAAAAGGCAATGTTGAGTGGGGATGCATTATATTTCCTCACATTTGCCTTTTCAGTTGTGTTACCCAGGACAGAATGTAGTTCCTTTACACTGGCAAGCAAATGAGGATTTGAATTTATGATGATGCTGTACACATAAAGATGCAGCCTTGTATCTTCACAAGGTTTTATAACACTTGAAGGGTCTGCCCACCTGAAACCGCTTGCAGGACGCAGTCCGTAAGCTCCTCTCAGATCAAGAAGAAACCTAAATTAGTAATAAGTCTGTATGCTCATTTGCCATCCCAATCTAAAAGATATACTAAGAAGTCTACGTGAAATCAAAAACATAGGAAAAAGTTTTAGGAGCTCCAAATAGTTTTCTAAAATGAAATAATTTTTTTTTTAAAAAAGGCACATCTGAAATTCAAAATAGTCCTACACATTTGGATCTGTTGAAAGATACTACATGAAAAATCACAACCACAGTCAGTTAAGTGAGTAGCACAGACACTTGTCTGCACTGTTTCATTGCATCCCTGCACATGGTACTTCAAAAAGTATGGTAATTTGCAAAAGCAATTTTGCAAAAGCTTCCATATATCTCCTGTTAAGAGCAATTTGGCTAGTATCTGTTCTTAGCTGTGAGCATACTTTTACATATTAGATGGATGGAATAACCCAGCCCCTAACGAAACCCCTGAAATTAATCCCCTTTGGAAGTTAATGCATGCTAGTTACTTGGTGTCGAACAAAACCAATCCAAATCTTACGGAACACTGTTGGCTGTGTTATGGGGTGAAACCACCCTTTTATGAGGCTGTTGGAGTAACTAAGAAACCTAAACACCTAAATGGTACTAATCCAGCACAGTGTATGTGGGACACAGAAAAACCAGGAATCACCTTAACCCAAGTGACGGGAAAAGGCCTGTGTATAGGAAAAATTCCAGAACACAAAAAGAGGTTATGTGCCAATACTGATAAAATAGGGTCAAAAAGACCCAAGAAACCTGCAAAATGGTTAGTACCAGCTGATAACACCAAGCAGGTTTGCTCCGCTATAGGAGTTACACCTTGCCTGTCGTTAAAACATTTTAATGAATCCTCAGACTTTTGTATTCAAGTAACAATAGTCCCTAAAATTTTTTATCACCCTGAGAACTTTATTTACGATGCATACATTACTCAGGGACACCACCTGACTAAACGAGAGCTATTCACGGCATTAACAATAGCCACTTTAATGATCTTGGGGGGCATGGGAGTAGGCACAGGAGTAACCTTATTGATACAACAAAGCCAAGAATTTAATGCACTGAGGATAGCAGTAGACGAAGTCCTGGTAAGAATTGAACAATCAATAACGGCCTTAGAAAAATCCATTAGATCGCTGTCAGAAGTGGTCTTACAAAACCAAAGAGGACTAGATTTAATGTATTTACAACAAGGAGGGGTATGTGCAGCACTTAAGGAAGAGTGCTGTGTATACGCAGATCACACAGGGGTGGTACGGGATACTATGACCAAATTACGAGAAGGATTGGAAAAAAGACGAAAAGAACGAGAGGCACAACGCAGTTGGTATGAATCTTGGTTTAGTCAATCCTCCTGGCTTACAACCTTACTGTCAACAATAGCAGGTCCCCTGATATTAATTATATTGGGATTAACATTTGGACCATGTATTTTTAATAAAATATTAGAAATTGCATGAGGTAGACTCGAAGCAGCTCACCTAATGCTGATAGGAACAAAATATGAACCTGTAGAACAAGAAAATTCATTGCTGTTAAGCCAAGATGTGTTACAACGATTTGATGAACAAACATGAAGAAAAGAAAAAGGGGGGAAATTGTAATGTGCGGGGTTTGTTCATCAAGAAGTTTGGGGGGAGGGAGGCTCTCTGTGGCTGTCTTTATGTGAAACAATACACCTTTTTGACTCTGTAACTGTTGTACTCTGTAAGTAATGGGGGGGGAGGTCAGTTGTATTGTTGCACAGGATTGTGAGAGAGAAAAGGGGGGCTGGGTGGCTCCAAGTGGTGTCTTGTTGCAACGCTTGAGGGGAGGGGGCTGTGACGGTGAGGAGGCTGGCAGTGGACGCTTCTCGAAGCCTCTGGGAGCTTCTCAAAACTTCCTGAAACTTCTCGGCAATGAAACCCCTGCAACAAAGGGAACCAATGGGGAAGAGCCATGTCAACATCCGAGTGAGGAGGGGCGACAGGACTGGCTGGGACCTTGAACCGAAAAAGATAAAGGACCACCTCCCAGGGACTGCGTGTGTGCGTCTTGGGCGGAGCAGAGGACTCCCCGGCGCACCCAGCGCTGTTTTATCTGCTATCGCTTACTCAGTTTAATAAGATTTATACTTTAAACCAAAATTGGCTACAATATTGATAACACAAGGATGCGATCATTACTGGGGAATTTTCTGCAATGGGCATCTTTGCATATCCTGTGTTTACAACACAGCAGGGGACTAAAGAGTGGGAAGCTCTTGATCTCAAAATAGTTAAGGAGGCCTGACAAACAGTGACCACGTATGCGTTAAAATCCTCTTATACTCAAGCTGTATATGTTATGATTTTTTCTTGCAATTGACAGTTGGAGCCCATACAGTTTCTCTGTGTTACTCATGTACTAGATTTTGGTAAATATAAGTATGTCCAGGTTTCTATCAACCTTTGGAGACCTTTGTAGATACTTCTGGCCACTTCTTCCAGCACAGGCTGGCCACCTGTGTCGGAATGAGTGTGTATTTTGGTCAGTATAAAAGCCCAAGCCTCATAGGATGTGGGGGAGGCAGAGCCTCTGCGGGGACGCCCGCTAAGGTTGAGCCTGCCACCTCGCACTGCAATGATGCTTCTCGGAGCTGGTTTGCTGTTAGTCTCCACAGGGTCCTTGTGCCACGTTCTGTACGTGGAACTGTAGTGGGAATAATGATAGTCTGCATTTTGTGCTTCAAATATTGTAGTTGTGTGGCGTGTGCTTGTGGGATCCCATACGCGTGTGTTTGTATGTGTGTGCGGAGGGCAGACGGTGTTCTGTGTATTTTTCTTGTTGTTGGGTTCATGTAAAAGTTTTCAACGGGTAGCTGTTTAACATTTCGGGCATGAAAGAGTTAACGTAAAGGTGTGGTTGCCGGCGGGTATTTATGGTTGCTGCTGAAGCAGGCAGGCCGCTGTAGTTGCTGCCCAGCAGGATGGCTTTTGCAGGGATTAAAAAAAAAAAAAAAAAAGGGTGGGGGGGAGAGGGTAATGATGCTGCATTTAACCTGTCTACTTCTCAAGAACTGAAGAACTGATAACCTGGGGGAGGGGGTATATTTGTGTCCTCCTGCCTACAGGTCCATGGTGACTGCCTGCAAAGTTTGTGAAGCCTTGCCATGAGCTGGACAGACGAATGGAAAAACCTGATGACTCAGCTACAGGAGCTGACCGTGAATCGCAGAGATGGCGAGCTGATTGAAGTCCCCGTAATTTAGGGAGAAATAGTTAGAGACCTCCTGCTCCACTTAGACATACACAAGCCTATGGGGCCAGATGGATTACACCCATGAATTCTAAAGGAGCTGGCAGAGGAGCTTGCTAAGCCACTCTCCATCATCTATCAGCAGTCCTGGTCTAGTGGGCAGGTCACAGAGGATTGGAGGTTGGCCAATGTGACACCTTTATACAAAAAGGACAGGAAGGATGACCCTGAAAACTACAGGCCTGTCAGTGCCAGGGAAGATTATGGAGCAGAATATCCTAAGTGAGATCATAAAGCATGTGCGGGAAAATGGAGGGATCAGGCCCAGTCAGCATGGGTTCATGAAGGTCAGGTCCTGATTGACCAACCAGATCTCCTTCTATGATAAGGTGAGCCACCTGACTGATGAGGGGAAGGCTGTGGACATTGTCTATTTGGACACTGTCTCCCACAGTGTTCCCCTGGACAAATTGGCTGCTCATGGCCTGGATAGGTGTATTCTTCGGTGGGTTGGAAACTGGTTGGATAGCTGAGCCCAAAGACTGATGATAAATAGTATCACATCTAGTTTTTGACTAGATACTAGTGGTATCTCTCAGAGCTTGGTGTTAGGGCCAGTGTTGTTTAATGTCTTCACTGATGATCTGGATGAGAGGATTGAGTGCACCCTCAGTAAATTTACAGATGACTCCAAGTTGGCTGGGAGTGTTGATCTGCTGAAAGATAGGAAGGCTCTGCAGAGGGATCTGGACAGTCTGGATCAGTGGACTGTGGCCAGTGGTATGAGGTTCAAAAAGGCAAAGTGCTGGGTCCTGTATTTGGGCCACAACAACCCCATGCAACACTACAGGCTTGGGGGAGAGCTGGAAAGCTGCTTGGTGGAAAAGGACCTGGGGGTGCTGATTGATGGCCAGCTGAACATGAGCCAGCTTATGCTCAGGCAGTCAAGAAGGCCAACAGCATCCTGGCCTGTATCAGAAACAGTGTAGCCAGAAGAGACAGAGAAGTGATCATCCCCCTGTACTCAGCCCTTCTGAGGCTGCACCTGGAATCATGTGTTCAGTTCTGGGCCCCTCACTACAAGAAAGACATTGAGGTGCTGGAGCAGGTCCAGAAAAGGGCAACAAAGTTGGTGAAGGGTCTGGAGAATAAGTCTTATGAGGAACAGCTGAGGGAACTTGTGGAGGCAGTGTTCTCACAGGAGAATGGATAATTGGTACATAAACTCTGAAAATCCTGAAAGATACAGCAAGGCCATGAGAGGCCTGAGGAAGCCTAAACAAGCAAGATAAGAAGAAGATGGATTTCACTGAGTTAATGAGAACTGTGGACTGTTGGCAAGCTTCCGAGGTCAAGTTCCCACACCTGTGCTTAACCAATTATATGCTCGTTGCAAAGGGTCTTCAAGACATGTATCCAATCATAATATGCCAAATCACTGTAAGTGCATGTAAGAAATAGTATTTAAGGGGTTAAGGCTTTGTAATAAAAGGCTTTTTGTCTGATCATATTGATCTCTGACTGAGTCCATATATATTCTGCGGCAGGAACTGGGGGTTGTTTAGCCTGGAGAAGAAAAGGTTCAGGGGGGATCTTATCACTCTCTACAACTACCTGAAAGGAGGTTGTAGTGAGGTGGGGGTCGGTCTCTTCTCCCAAGTATCAAGCAATAGGACAAGAGGTAATGGCCTCAAGCTGCACCAGGGGAGGTTTAGATTGGATATTAGGAAAAATATCTTCACAGAGAGGGTGCCCGGGTATTGGAACAGGCTTCCCAGGGAAGTAGTGGAATCACTGTCCCTGGAAGTGTTAAGAAAACATGTAGATGAAGCCCTCAGTGGTATGGTTTAGTGGTGGTCTTGGCAGTCCAGGGGTAATAGTTGGACTTGATGATCTTAAAGGTCTTTTCCAATCTAGTTGATTCTATGGTTCTACGAACCAAGCCCCCTGGCAGGCCAGCAAAGGCGGTAATGCCTGGCAATGAACAGGGAATGGGAATCCATACCCAGGAGCAGTACCTTCTTTCATTGAAGCAGCTGATTTTGAAGAGTAGGTCTCTCCACAGATTAACTCATTAGCAGTTTTGAGCAGACTTTCTGAATTATGACAAACTTCACCTGATATGTTTTTATTCCTCCCAAACCAGGAAAGCTGTTTTTGCTAGCACTGGCAATACTGCTGCACATCTCTGAAAATACATCTGCAGTGACACATACAACTGGGACTGCCTGAGATGAAATATTAATTTAAGTGATTAATCATGACAGCTATTGAGCATTTCACCAGTTAGGAGGATAAATATATTATACAGTAAAAGGAGACGTTGCCTCAACCTTTCTTTGACTCTATTACTGCAGAGGGAGAGCAGCTCCCAGCTGGAGATATTTTAGACAAACATTTCTTCAAAGCTGGGCAATTATCTTCCATTTTCATTTTCTGTTTGCTTGCTCAACCTCTGCAGCCCCTTTGTTGCCTGGTAATAGGTGAGATAAGCAAATACAGGCTCTGGGCAGTCATATGAAAGGGCTTTTCATGTTGCTGGCACCGCAGAATGAGCAAGTGGTGTAAGCCCTCTCTGCGGTTTACATACTGTAGTGGCCTGCTATAGAAACTATGTAATTTGGTTTGCTTTGTTATTTGATAAATGGCAAGGAAAGCTTTGTAGCATGTTGACTGACCCTACTTGTAAGGTCATAGGTCTAAGAGAGAGGACACAGCTGTTCATATGGTCCCAGCATGCCTTGAGATTGCCTGGCAGAAAGCAGGCTTTATTAGAGGTACAAAGAGCTTGTGATGAAGAGCAGCAGCTCTTAATCAGGAAAAAATATTGTGGGTGTTTTTAACAGAAAGATATAGAGAAGCCTTAAGGCGTAAATTAACACATAATGAACAATATAGAACAGTAAGTCTTATAAATAATATTGCCTACTTACAAATCTACAGTCTAGCCCATTGTGGATTGCTCCTTTTTTTTGACCCAATCCTACACACTCTTTCACCCAGGACAGGCTTGCTCAAAACACAGGAATTGTAAAACAGTATTTAATTTATATTCTATAAAAATATATTTGAGTGTAAGATGTGTTCACTTCACTAGACTGTTATTTGCAGCAACACCCAAGGAGGAATGGAGAAACAGGGTGTGGAGAAGATGCAAGTCAGCCTGTTCATATCAGCTTGTACCTCCAAGAGCCACTTGTGGCACACATTTGTGAAGAGAATACGATGCCCAACATTGTCTCTGAACAAGGGGAACTTCTGGAGCCCAGCTGGTTGAAACATGTGGAGACAGAAAAGGAATTTTAACCAACAATTGCCGTCCTTGCTATGTCCTCCCCCTGCTCCCACTCCCATCAAACACTGGTGGGGTCACAAACCAGGGACTTCCTTTAACAGGTGTGAATTTGCTGATATATATAAAAAAAAGCTTGTAAAACGTAGCAAGGAAGAGTCTGCAAAGCACCAGTGCACTGCAGCACAGCAAGCAGAATGTGTAGAAGCAATCTGAAACAGGATTGTCCACCTAGGACTAAAGAAAGACTTTGAGTAGAAATACAATTACAATACAAGCTGCTGTATTTTTATATATAGCAATTTTTCCCTGTGGAAGCATCTGACTCACTGTAGTTCAAAGCCCTATATTTCACATGTGATTGTAAGCCCTCTCTAATACACGACGCAGAAGAAGAATGATTTTAAATGGGCCCTGAGCAGCAACAAGCCTTTGAACAAATTAAATGAGAGATAGTTCATGCAGTAGCCCTTGGATCAGTCTAGAGCGGGCAAGATGTGAAAAATTTGGTCTACACCACAGCCAGCGATAATGGTCCTACTTGGAGCTTCTGGCATAAAGCTCCAGGGGAGACTCGAAGTCAACGCCCTGACTTTTGGAGTCAAAGATATGGAGGATCTGAGGCTGGCTATACTCCAACTGAAAAAGAGATACTGGCAGCCTATGAAGGGGTTTGAGCTGCTTGACACTGAAGCACAGCTCCTCCTGGCACCCTGGTTGCCTGTGCTGGGCTGGATGTTCAAAGGCAGGGTCTCCTCTACACATCATGCAGCCGATGCTGCATGGAGTAAATGGGCTGCATTAATTACACAATGAGCTCAAATACGAAATCCCAGTCATCTGGAATTCTAGAAGTCACCATAGAGTGGCCAGAAGGCAAAGATTTTGGAATGTCACCAGAGGAGAAGGTGATGCATACTGAAGAGGACCACCAGATAATAAACTGTCAGAAAGTAAAAAGCAGTATGCCTTGTTTACTGATGGGTCCTGCCGTATTGTGGGAAAGCATCGGAGATGGAAGGCAGCTGTATGGAGTCCTTGACGACAAGTTGCAGAAACTGCTGAAGGAAAGGGTGAATTGAGTCAGTTTGCTGAGGGGAAAGCCATCCAGCTGGTCTTGGACATTGCTGAATGAGAAAAGTGGCCAGTACAGTACCCTATGCCCTGTAGGGGGTGGTTGCAGCAATGGAAGCAGAGCAACTGGCATCGCAGAGGTAAACTCATATGGGCTGCTGCGCTGTGGCACGATATCACTGCCCAGGTGCAGAACCTAGTGGTGAAGGTAGGCCACATAGATGTCCCAAGAGTCGGGACACTTTGGAACACCTGAACAACAAACTGGTGGGTCAAGCTGCTAAGATTGAAGTGTCTCAGATAGATTTATATTGGCAACATAATGCTCAATTATTTTTAGACCAGTGGGCCCATGACACCTCAGGCCATCAGGTCAAAGATGCAACATATAGATGGGCCCGTGATCGAGGGGTGGACTTAACAATGGACATTATTGCCCAGGTTATTCACTAACGCGAAACATGCTGTAATTAAGCAAGCCAAATGGTTAAAGACTCTTTGATATGGAGGACGATGGCTGAAGTACAAATATGGGGAGGCCTGGCAGATTGACACACTGCCACCAACCTGCCAAGGCAAGCGACATGTGCTTACCATGGTGGAAGCAACCACCGGATGGCTGGATACATACGTGTTGCCCCACGCCACTGCCTGGAACACTACCTTGGGCCTTAATAAACAAGTCGTGTGACCAGCACGGCACCCCAGAGAGAATTGAGTCAGACAATGGGACTCATTTCTGGAACACCCTTATGGACACTTGGGCCAAAGAGCATGGTATTGAGTGGGTATATCACATCCCCTACCATGCACCAGCCTCTGAGAAAACTGAACGGTACAATGGGCTGTTAAAAACTACACTGAGAGCAATGGGTGGTGGGACTTTCAGACATTGAGATACACATTTACCGAAAGCCACCTGGTTGGTCAACACCAGAGGATCTGCCAACGGGGCTGGCCCAGCCCATTCAGAACTTTTACATACTGTAGAAGGGGATAAAGTTCCTGTGGTGCACATAAAGAATTTGCTGGGGTTATTCCTGCTTCAGGAAAAGGCAAATTCACTTGTTGTATTTCTTTTGCTTGGGGACCTGGATATACTTGGTGGGTAATGTGGAAGATGGGGAGGTTCTATGTATACCTCAAGGGAACTTAATTTTGGGGGAAAAGAGCCCATGATGTTAATTGTATGCTGCTGCCTGCTAGATAAATTTTTTACAGCCCATCAGCTAAATGCCCATCTCTACCACTCTGGGCTTTGAAAAGAAGTTATGTACTGTCATGATCATCAGTGGTGAATAAAGTCATGGGAAAAGCCAGCAGCAGCAGCATCAGAAATGTCCTCAGGTCACCATGGACTAACCCTGACTTCCTTCCAATCATCACCCCAACAAATAATGTACTTTGATGTAACTGGACAAGCTCAGCAGTGACCAGATCAGTTCAGTGGTGTCATCAGCAGGCAACAATCCAACACTACACACCGCCTCTTCTGCTCTGAAAGACTGTTACAACAGCTGAAGTCTGATATCATGGACTGAGTGAATTCAGCAAGCTTTATAGGGATGGTCCATGGACTAAGGAATGATATCTGTCTCTTTGTGTGTGTGTATATATATACACGAGAGACAGAAAGCGGTGCTATATTGGAAAAATGTGGTATCTGACCATGACATGAGTCGTATGGAATAAGGGGTGGATACGGTCAGCTGATCGGAGCTAGCCTAGCTAGCCTAGCCTAGCTAGAGCCACAGCCGGCACGCTTCAGCGACCGCGAGGGTCAACGGAGATTAGGAAAATCAGAGGGGATAGCGCAGAGACATCGCGATTCCCGACATCTCCCGATCCCCGAAGCCCCAGCAGCCCTTGCGAGAGAGAGGCTGACGTGACGGGGGGCGTTCCCACGGTGACGGTGACCACTCCCCTGCTGCTTGCCTTGAAAAAGCCTTTGAGAGGGCAGCGACCGGTTGCTGCCCACCGGGCGCAGGGAGGAACAAGCAGGTCGTGTTGCTGGTGTCCCAGACTGCGGACCAATATGGTTGCCTCCAGAAAGAGAGCTTGCAGTAAGGTGACTACAGCAACTCAGACAGAGACCCCGTCCCAAACCGTGGCTGTTCAGGTCCCTGGGTGCAGGGAGTGCCAGAGCCTGCTGCTGCCGGGGGAGGGAGGACAGCATTCCACCTGTGAGGTGTGAGCAGGTAGAAGATCTGCTTAGCCTGGTGGCAAGACTTAAGGAGGAGGTTGAGACACTGAGGACCATCAGGGAGTGTGAAAAGGAGATCGACTGGTGGAGTAACTCCCTGGCGGGCCAGTCGGAACGGTTCCAGGGAGATACCCCCCAAAAGGGGAAGGACCCCCTGCCCCCTCACACAGAGGGGGATGGCCCGAGACAGCCCCTGCCCTGTAGCTGTTGCGCAGAGGTAGGGGACCAAAAAGATGACGAGGGTTGGAAGCGAGTTCCAGTTCGATGTCGTGGGAAACCCTCCCCCCTTCCTGCCCTGCTTCCCCAGGTGTCCCTCCATAATAGGTTCGAGGCCCTGGATCTTGAAGGAGAGGTAGGTGAGAATGTGGGGCAAGGCCAGCCCAGAAGGCCACATAGGAAAAGGAGGTTGACTTTGCACCTCAAGACTGCCTCTGTTAAGAAAGAAAGAAGGGTCATTGTAGTAGGGGATTCCCTTCTGAGAGGAACAGAGGGCCCGATATGCAGAGTTGACCCTCATCATAGGGAAGTGTGTAGTCTGCCTGGAGCCCGGATCAGGGATATCACCAGGGAGCTCCCCAACCTGGTACACCCGACAGACTGCTACCCACTGCTGGTCTTCCAGACAGGTGGGGAGGAAGCTGCTTCCCGCAGTCTGAGGGGGATGAAGAAAGACTACAGGGCCTTGGGGTGGATGGTGAAAGAGTCTGGGGCTCAAGTGATCTTCTCCTCTCTCCTTCCATCTTCCACTGATGTGGGAAGGAATGGGAAGATTCAGTTCATGAACAATTGGCTTCGAGACTGGTGCTACAGGCAGGGCTTTGGATTCTTTGATAACAGCTGGTTTTATAGGGCACCAGTCTGGACAATGACAAGTGAGAAAGGTTTGTCTCACAGAGGCAAAAGGATGCTGGGGCACGAATTAGCAGGGCTCATTTGGAGAGCTTTAAACTAGATTTGAAGGGGGATGGGGTTGTAGCTGGGCTTGCCCCAGTGGGGCAGCTCTCCAGAATTAATGAAGACTGGGAGGCCTCCTATAATCCTAGGGTGAAATCAGTGTGCTCAGCTCGCTCCCTGAAATGCCTGTACACCAATGCGCGCAGCATGGGAAATAAGCAGGAGGAGTTGGAAACCTGTGTTAAGTCAGGAGACTATGATCTGGTGGCAATTACAGAGACGTGGTGGGACAGCTCACATGACTGGAATATAGTCATGGAAGGCTATGTCCTTTTCAGGAAAGACAGGCCAGCCAGGAAGGGTGGTGGGGTTGCTCTTTATGTGCGGGAGGAACTACAATGCACCGAGTTCTGTCCAGGGACAGATGATGAGCGAGTTGAGAGTCTGTGGGTGAGAATTAAGGGGCAGGCTGGCAGGGGGGATACTGTTGTAGGTGTCTGTTACAGACCACCAGATCAGGGTGAGGAAGTTGACAAGGCCTTCTACAGGCAGCTGAGAGCGGCCTCACAGTCACAGGCTGTGGTCGTCGTGGGGGATTTTAACTTCCCTGATGTTTGCTGGAAGGACCACTCGGCAACCCAGCCGCAGTCCAGGAGGCTCCTCCAGTGTATGGATGATAACTTCCTCCTGCAAATGGTGGATGAGCCGACCAGGAGAGGAGCGCTGCTGGATCTCATCCTCACTAACAAGGAGGATCTGGTTGAAGCAGTAAGGGTTGAGGGCTGCCTTGGTTGCAGCGACCACGAGATGGTGGAGTTCAGGATCTTGTGTGGTAGGACTAGTAGAATACCAAGTAGAATTGCAACCCTGGACTTTAGCAGGGCAAACTTTGGCCTTTTCAAGCAATTGCTAGGGGAAATCCCATGGGCAAGGCTGCTTGAAGGTAAAGGGGCCCAAGATAGTTGGTTGACATTCAAGGACTGCTTTTTCCGTGCTCAAGATCGGAGCATCCCGACACGTAGGAAGTCAAGGAAGAGGGCCAAGAAACCTGCGTGGCTAAATAGGGAATTGCTGGGTATGCTCAAGTGGAAGAGGAGAGTTTACAGGTCATGGAAGGAGGGGCTGGCCACTTGGGAGGAGTATAAGGCTGATGCTAGAGGATGTAGGAAGGCAGCTATAGGAGGACTAAGGCATCCTTAGAATTAAACCTGGCAAGAAGGGTCAAGGACAGCAAAAAGAGCTTTTTCAAATACATGGCAGACAAAACTAACACCAGAGGCAATGTAGGCCCACTGATGAACGGGATGGGTGCCCTGGTGACAGAAGATACAGAGATGGCAGAGTTACTGAATGCCTTCTTTGTCTCTGTCTGCTCTGCTGCAGGCAGTCCTGAAGAGCCCTGTACCCCTGAGACCTTAGATGAAGTCAGGTCGACGGAGCAGTTTGCCTTAGTCAATGAGGAATGGGTTAGAGACCAGTTGAGCAATCTGGACATCCATAAATCCATGGGTCCAGATGGAATGCACCCGCGGGTGCTGAGGGAACTGGCAGAAGTCATTGCTAGACCACTCTCCATCATCTTTACCAAGTCTTGGGAAACGGGAGAGGTGCCTGAAGACTGGAGGAAAGCAAATGTCACTCCAGTCTTCAAAAAGGGCAAGAAGGAGGACCCGGGTAACTATAGACCGGTCAGCCTCACCTCCATCCCTGGGAAAGTGATGGAACACCTTATCCTTGGTACCATCTTAAGGCATATCAAGGATAAGAAGGTTATGAGGGGCAGTCAACATGGCTTCACCAGGGGGAAATCATGTTTGACCAATCTCTTAGCCTTTTATGAGGAAATAACACGGTGGATGGATGATGGCAGAGCGGTGGATGTGGTCTACCTTGACTTCAGCAAAGCATTTGACACAGTCTCCCACAGCATCCTCACAGCTAAAATGAGGAAGTGTGGACTGGATGATCAGGTAGTGAGGTGGACTGTGAACTGGCTGAAGGAGAGAAGCCAGAGAGTTGTAGTCTATGGGGCGGAGTCTAGTTGGAGGCCTGTAACTAGTGGAGTGCCTCAAGGGTCAGTACTGGGACCGGTATTGTTTAATATATTCATCAATGATTTAGATGAGGGAATTGAGTGTACTATCAGCAAGTTTGCTGATGACACTAAGCTGGGAGGAGTGGCTGACATGCCAGAAGGCTGTGCTGCTATCCAGCGAGACCTGGACAGGCTGGAGAGTTGGGCAGGGAATAACTTGATGAAATATAACAAGGGAAAGTGTAGAGTCCTGCATCTGGGCAGGAACAACCCCAGGTTCCAGTATAGGTTGGGGAACGACCTGTTAGAGAGCAGTGTAGGGGAGAGGGACCTGGGGGTCCTAGTGGACGACAGGATGACCATGAGCCAACACTGTGCCCTTGTGGCTAAGAAGGCCAATGGCATCCTGGGGTGTATTAGAAGGGGGTGGTTAGTAGGTCGAGAGAGGTCCTCCTTCCCCTCTACTCTGCCCTGGTGAGACCGCATCTGGAATATTGTGTCCAGTTCTGGGCCCCTCAGTTCAAGAAGGACAGGGAGCTTCTGGAGAGAGTCCAGTGCAGGGCAACGAAGATGATTAAGGGAGTGGAGCATCTCCCTTATGAGGAAAGACTGAGGGAGCTGGGTCTCTATAGTTTGGAGAAGAGGAGACTGAGGGGTGACCTTATTAGTGTCTATAAATATATAAAGGGGGAGTGTCATGAGGATGGAGCCAGGCTCTACTCAGTGGCAAACAATGATAGGACAAGGGGTAATGGGTACAAACTGGAACACAAGAGGTTCCACTTAAACTTGAGAAGAAACTTCTTCTCAGTGAGGGTGACGGAACACTGGAACAGGCTGCCCAGGGAGGTTGTGGAGTCTCCTTCCCTGGAGACATTCAAAACTTGCCTGGACACATTCCTGTGTAACATTATCTAGGTGTTCCTGCTCCGGCAGGGGGATTGGACTAGATGATCTTTCGAGGTCCCTTCCAATCTCTATCATACTGTGATACTGTGGTCCTGATTTCAGATGTAACAGTCATTTTTATCCTTCTTAGTAGCTTATGCAATACTGTGTTTTTGACTTTAGTCTGAGAACAATGCTGATAACACACCATTGTTTTTATTTGTTGGTTAAGTAATTCTTACTCCTATCAAGGACTTTTCAGTCTCATGCTCTGCCAGTGAGGAGAGGCACAAGAAGCTGGGAGGAAGCAGAGACAGGATGCCTGACCCAAACTAGCCAAAGGGGTATTCCATACCACAGCACATCATGCCCAGTATATAAAATGGGGGGAGTTACCCGGAAGGCCAAATGACTGCTCGGGTCAGGTTGAGTATCGGTCAGAGGGTGGTGAGCAATTGTATTGTGCATCACTTGTGTGTATTGTTTTCTTTTCCTTTTCACCTTATAGTTTTATATTCTCTTCCCTTGTCATTTCCCTTATCAATTCCATGTTGTGGTTTAAGCCCAGCCTGTCACTCAGAAACCACGCAGCTATTAGCTCACTCCCCCCCTCCTTCCTTCCCCTGCTCCCAGAGGAATGGGGAGGAGAATCGAAAGAATGCAACTCTCAGGGGTTGAGATAAGAACAGTCCAGTAACTAAGGTATAACACAAAACCACTACTACTACCACCAATAATAATAAAAACTAAAACAACAAGGGAAGAGAATACAACCGCTCACCACCTGCTGACCAATACCCAGCCCTACCCGAGCAGTGATCTGGGCCATCCAGGTAACTGCCTCCAGTTTATATACTGGGCATGACATGCTGTGGTATGGAATACCCTTTTGGCTAGGTGTCCTGTCTGCTTACTGCTGGCTTCTTGTGCCTCTCCTCACTGGCAGACCATGAGACTGAAAAGTCCTTTATCGGATCAAGCATTACTTAGAAAAACCTAAAAACATTGGTGTGTTATCAGCATTGTTCCCAGGCTGCAAGTCAAAAACACAGCACTGCACCAGCTACTAAGAAGGAGAAAAATGACTGCTACTGCTGAACTCAGGACAAAAACTCAGGGAAGCCAGGAGGAAGCAGAGACAGGACACCTGACCCAAACTCCCCAAAGGGATTTTCCATACCACAGCACGTCATGCCCAGTATATAAACTGGGGGCAGTTACCCAGGAGGGCTAGATCACTGGTCGGGTCAGGCTGTGTTTCGGTCGACAGGTGGTGAGAGGTTGTATTATCTTCCCTTGTTATTTCCCTTATCATTATTATTATTGGTGGTAGCAGTAGTGGGTTTGTGTTATACCTTAGATACTGGACTGTTTTTATCTCAACCAGTGGGAGTTGCATTCTTTCGATTCTCCTCCCCATCCCTCTGGGAGCAGAGGGAGGAAGGAGGGGGTGTGAGCGAACAGCTGCGTGGCTTCTGAGTGACAGGCTGGGCTTAAACCACAACATGGAATTGATAAGGGAAATAACAAGGGAAGAGAATATAAAACTATAAGGTGAAAAGGAAAAGAAGGGGAAAACAGCCAATGTACTCAGTTGTATGCTGTTGCCTGCTATGTAATACTTTTATAGCCCTTCAACTAGATGTCTTCAGGTCACCAGCAACTGGCCCTGACTTCCCTCCAACCATCATCCCAACAGAGAATGAACTTTGGTAGAACCAAATGAGTTCTGCAGTGAAGGAATGATCAGCATCAGCAGGCAATGATCCAATACTGCACACAGCCTTTCCTGCCCTGAAAGACTGTTACAAGAGATGGAACCTGACCTCATGGACCGAATGGACTCGGCAGCCTTATAGGGATTGGTCCATGCACTAAGAAATGATCTCTTTCTCTCAGACTGTGTCTGTATGTGGAAGCATATATATGCAAGAGCAATGGTATATTGAAAATGTGGGATCTGAGATGACGTGAATGGTATAGAATAAGGAGTGGATACTGTCCTGCGTTTAGCAGTAGCAGTCAATTTTTTCTCCTTCTTTGTAGCTGGTGCAGCACTGCCTTTTGAATTTCAGCCTTGGAATACAGCTGATAACACCAATGTTTTTTAGTTGTTGCTAAGTCATGTTTACTCTGACGAAGGACTTTGTGAGTCTAATGCTCTTCCAGGGAGGAGGGGAGGCCGGGAGGAAACAGAGACAGGACACCTGACCCAAGCTAGCCAAAGAGGTATTCCATACCACAGCACGTCATGCCCAGGGAGGTAACTGGGACTTACCCGGAAGGGCACTGTCTCTCTTTAGGGGGTCAGGCTCATTACTCGGCAGGTGGTATCGTGTTCCCTTCCCTTGTTATTTCCTTTATCATTATTATTATTGGTGGTAGCAGTAGTGATTTGTGTTATACCTTAGTTACTGGGCTGTTCTTATCTTAACACGTGGGAGATACATTCTTTTGATTCTTCTCCCCATAACTCCGAGGGGGTGGGGGGGGGGGCAGGGGGGGGAAGGAAAGAAAGAGGGCGGAAGGGGAGGAGTGAATGAATGAGCTGTGTGCCTGGGTATAAATCACAACATATTGCCAAGAATAATAAACTTCTCTGTAAAAGAGAATAGAATCATAGAATTGTTAGGGTTGGAAAGGACCTTAAGATCATCTAGTTCCAACCCCCCTGCCATGGGCTGGGATGCCTCACTCTAAAACATCTCACCCAAGGAATCATCCATCCTGGCCCTGAAACCACCAGGCATGGAGCATTCACAACTTCCCTGGGAAACCCATTGCAGTGCCTCACCACCTTCACAGGAAAGAACTTCTACCTTATATCTAATCTAAACTTCCCCTGTTTAAGTTTTAACCTGTTACCCCTTGTCCTATCACTACAGTCCCTAATGAAGTGTCCATCCCCAGCAATCTTATAGGCCCCCTTCAGATATTGGAAGGCTGCTATGAGGTCTCCACACAGACTTCTCCAGCCTGAACAGCCCCAAGTTTCTCAGCCTATACTCATACGGGGGGTGCTCCACTCCCCTGATCATCCTCGTTGTCCTTCTCTGCACTTGTTCCAACAGTTCCATGTCCTTTTTATGTTGAGGACACCAGAACTGCACACAGTACTCCAAGTGAGGTCTCACGAGAGCAGAGTAAAGGGTCAGGATCACATCCTTTGACCTGCTGGTCACGCTCCTTTTGATGCAGCCCAGGATATGGTTGGCTTTCTGGGCTGCAAGCGCACACTGCCGGCTCATGTTCATTTTCTCATTAACCTGCACCCTCAAGTCCTTCTCTTTAGGGATGCTCTGAATCTCTTCTTTCCCCAACCTGTAGCTGTGCCTGGGATTTCTCCGACCCAGGTGTAGGACCTTGCTCTTGGCATGGTTAAACTTCATGATGCTGGCATCAGCCCACCTCACAAGCATGTCAGACTGACTGGTCTGTAATTCCCCAGGTCACCCATTCTAACTGGGCCTTAGCTTTCCTAACCTGGTCCCTAGCTTCCCAGACAACATCCCTGTATTATTCCCAGGCCTCCCGTCCTTGCTTCCACCTTTTTTAAGCCTCTTTTTTCCTTTGAATTTTCCTCAGCAGCTCCTTATCCATCCAAGGCGATCTCCTGGCCCTCCTGCTGCGCTTCCTTCTGGTTGGGATGCAACACTCCTGAGCTTGTAGCAGGTGATCCTTGAATATCAAGCAAGAGTCTCAGGCCCCCCTGGCCTCTAGGGCTATGTCCCATGGAACCTTAATAAGCAGTTTCCTGAAGAGGCCCAAGTCTGCTGTCCTGAAGTCTGGGTCAGTGAGCTTGCTACACGCTCTTCTCACTGTCCTGAGGATCTTGTATTCGACCATCTTGTGGTCGCTGCATCTAGGGCTGCCCAGGAGAGTCGCATTTCCAACCAGCCCTTTTCTCTTCATGAGCACGAGGTCAAGCATGGCCACTCTCCTTATCAGCTTCTCTATTACTTGCAGAAGGAAGTTGTCTTCCACGCAATCAAGGAATCTCCTGGATTGCTTGTGCCTGGCCATACCGTCGCTCCAACAGATTTCAGGGTGTTTTGAAGTCCCACATGAGAACAAGAGTCTGTGATCGTGAGGCTTTTCCTATCTGTCTGTAGCGTGCTTCATCTGCAGGTTTTTCTTGATCAGGCGGTCTGTGGCAGATCCCCACAGTAATGTCTCCCATAGGTGTTTTCCCTTTAACCCTGACCCACAAACTCTCTGTGGACTGCTCACCTGTCCTCAGACAGAGTTCCATGCTCTCCAGCCTATCCCTAACATAAATAGCAACTCCCCCTCCCCACCTGCTGAGTCTGTCTTTTCTAACCTTCCATTCCAACACTCCAGTCATAGGAGCCATTCCACCATGTTTCTGTGATGCCTTTTATATCATACCCCCGTAGATGTACAGACATCTCTAATTGCTAGTGTTTGTTCCCCATGCTACGGGCATTTGTATAGAGGCATCTGAGCCGAGCTCCAACTGAAGCCAGCTCTTTGGCTGGAGTAGCTGTAATATCTCTACATTGCTCTGAGCATTTATTATAGGTGCTGGCAACTGACTGGGTGTGTTGGGATGGAATGATGCCCCCCTCTCCCAACACATTTAGTTTAAAGCATCCTTGACCAGTCCTGCACGACTCCTACCAAGACTGCTTTTTCCCATCTTTATCAACCAGCTCCACCATCCCCCACTAGACCTGGCCTACAAACTGTGTTCAAGACACCCAAACCCCTGACTATGATGCCACCCTTTTAGCCATTTATTAACCTGGCTAATCCTCCTATCTTTTTTTGGGTCCTCCCCTGTTTTCTGGAGAATTGACAAAAAGACTATATGAGCTCCAGAGCCCCTAACCTCCTCTCCCAGGGCTCTGTAGTCCTTCTTTATGTTCCCCAGGCTACTGCTATCTATATCCCTAGCACCCACATTTATCACTAGAAGCAGCCAATAGTCTGTGAGACTTACTAGAGCAGTCAGCCTCTCTGCAACTTCCCTGATCCGTGCCCCTGGTAGGGGAAACACCTCCCTTGAGACTGGGTCAGGCCGACAGATGAGTGCTTCTGTCCCTTTCAAAGTAGCATCCCCTACTTCTACGACCCGCCGCTTTTTCCTGGCAGAAATAATAAATATTCATCAACACATAATCCATAAAGGTGCATAGGAGCATATTTTATGCCTGTGTTCAACATATTATGCTGGACAGTTACAGCTGGGTGTGGAATAGTAACAGCCTTATGAAGCTTTCTTGAACATTTACAATTTCTTTATCCCTTACACATAGCCTAGAAAATCTGAACCCTTATAAACTGGGGGGGGGGTGATTCGGAGAAAACTCCAGGAACAAACTTGACAACAAAGTTTTCAAGCTGACAAGCAGGTATTCTTTATTGCGGCGCCGGGAGACATGGGGGATAGCTCTACCTAGCGTATGTCTCTCTAATTGCCACACAAGCTGTCCTTTTATAGCCATTGGGCATACATACATACATACATACATTCATGTACAGAATTGTGGTGGTGGTCTCTGAGGGTCGTTTACTCCTTCCAACAATCTTCATCACTTCTGGCCGCCCTTGAAGCACACGCAGTAGATTCTTATACCATCTTATTTGGTTCGTTAGCACCAGAGACATAATAATCCTCAAATCCTCCTATTTATCAGTTGGTTTAACTGTAGCCCATCCTGGACACCAGCCATTCCCAGATACTCCTTATCCCTGTGTCCTGCTCTTCTAGACTGTTTTTCTTAAAACTATGTCAACTATAACTATTTATCTTGTACAAGAATTCTCAGCATGTTCTCTAGCTGTAGTCTACTTTTTTTTTCTGTGTATCATGCACCTCAGTAATTTTCCATTGCTATTCTTACAAAGCCATCAAATTTAACATTACTTAAAACTAATTCTAAAGGTTTATATATTCCATTTTCTAATTTTCTGCCCTCTCTTGTCTCAAATCCCCCCCTTTCCGTCCTTTTGCAAATTCTTTTGCAACACTTTATATACTACCATTGCCGTCTAAAGTCTTCTTGAAATAATTTCCCATTTCTACTTGATGCTTGATTTCATTTCTCTTCCAATCTTCATAATTTATCATAGGTCATTTACAACACCAGAAGGAACATTGTATCATACCACAAGTAATCAATATTAAAACAATTAACATCAATATACCTGCAACCAGTTGCCTCAACCAGGAGAGATTAAGTAACCCTGAAGTTAACTTTTCCCATATTTCTTCAAAACCCCAGGAGGTGTCATCCATGGCCATTTCATGAAATATCTTAGTTTGTTTCTAAATTTCCTCCAGATCTGTTTCAATTCTGCTACTTTAGTCTTTATAGGAATAACAACTTTCATTGATTATGGAAGAAACCCCTCTTTGTGATGCCAGTAACATGTCTAGGGCCATTCAGTTTTGAAATATCACCGTAAACAGGCTAGTTATCTCTTGTTGTTCTGCCTGGATTATGTCAGTAGTTTTATTTTCCATTTCTTCTATGGTTGCTGAGATATTTACAGTTGCCTTCTCTAATTCACTTACTCCCAAAGATGGAATTAGCCCTCTTACAAAACTATGAAATGCAGTGTGCCGGTCAATAATAGGGTTAAACCCTCGCTTAATTCGCTTAGCAAAACTTCTAATCCAGGTCCCAGAAGGATACCTGTCGATAATAATAAAATTGGATATTACAGCACCTAAAGTGCATGCCCCCTTCCAGTTGGGGGGTGGAGTCTTATAAGCATTTTCTCCACACAACTAATACCATCCTTTCCCTTTAGGAATAGGCCACCACTGAACTATGATACCATCTATATCAATAGTATAATTGCAATTTGAATGGTGACCTACATCTGTGGCATTTGAACATGCATGATCTCTTGCCCTGGTTCCTGGTGTAATACATCTTTGTGCACAGGTTTAATATTTATTTCCTGGATTAGGATTAACTATCCCAAATTTTAAACTTTCCTTCGAATACAGATTGCTAGTGTTCACCCACAAATTTGTCCATTTGACAGTGTTAGGAAATTGGAACTCCAGTTAATGGGAGATCCAGGCTTTCTCCTGATTCAGGCAACTGCACACAAACAACAGTCACTATGCTTAAAAACATTAGCAACATTCTGCACTAATTTCTGGTATAAATTCTGGTCCCAAGCTTGTGCGCCAGTTATCATATGAGTCCCAATTATGACCGACGCAATTTCATATGTAAGGGTCCTGAAAGTTCGATCTGCCATGTCTTCTCTGGCTCTGGTGCTTTCTTGATTCTTGAATAATGTATCCACCAGGTTGTTCCTTTATCTTCACTGCTGTAAAGGTGGTCAATAATATCTGGTACGGTCAACTCCACTTCTCTTCTAGAGGATCTCCTGAAAAATTCTTAACATAAACCCAGTCTCCAGATCTGAAAGGGTGAATCAGATAATCCAAAATTCTCTTATTTATCTCCTCCAATTGTTTTCCCAGATTGATCAGAAACTGTCGGAGATAGCCTTCTCCCTCTTCCTGAAGACTTTCTCCTTTAAACTAGGACTGATATGGACTTCCATACAAAATTTCAAATCGGCTAACCTCCTCTTTCGACAGCGGTTTAGTTCGAATTCTTAATAGAGCCAGTTGTAAACCTTGGTGCCAGTATAAATTCATTTCCTCACATATTTTAATAATCTGTTGTTTGATCAGATGAGCCATCTTTTCTACTTGCCCACTGGCCTGAGGCCTGTATGGAACATGCAGTTGCCAATGAATTTCTAATTTTTTGCTAATTTCTTGTGATGATTTTGCACTAAACTGTGAACCCCAGTCAGAAGAAATTACCGCTGATACTCCAAAACAAGGTATTATTTCATTTAATAATGTTTTAATCACCTGTCTTGCATTATTTATCCTACAAGGGAATGTTTCTGGCCAGCCTGAAATGTATCCATTAACACCAACAAATATCGATAACCCCCTTTACTTGGTAATTCAGAAAAATCTATTTGCTGCTGCTGTCCCGGACAACTTCCTCTCCCAGTTGTCCCAATTTGACTTCTATTTTCAGTTTTAGGATTATTCTTAAGACATAGCTGACATTGTTTTGTCACTAATTGAACTGTGGTGTATAGATTCCTTCCTACAATTTGTTTGTCTAAATATTTATACAAAGAGTTGCTACACCAATGAGTTTTATTATGGTCTTCCTGAACTAACTTCCAGAGCTGGTTACAGGGGATTACAATTCGCCTATCAGGTATCTGAACCCCACCCTCTTTGTTTTCCTGTCCTTTGAGATCCTCAGTCAATTTTCTATCCTCTTTTGAATACCTAGGTTTAGATTATTCAATTGTTATTTTGCCATCAGGGATTAAGGACATGATTTGAAATTGTTCAGCTGCTTTTTTGGCTTCAGCCAAATTATTTCCAGTTTCCTGATCAGAGTCACCTTGTTGATTTCCTTTACAATACATAATACCTACTTCTTCAGATGGTTGAACAGCTTCCACTAATTGAAGAATTTCTTAAGCATGTTTAATCTCTTTCCCTTGTGTGTTCAAAAGTGCTAGTTCTTTCCATATAGCACCTTGAGCATGGACCACACCAAATGCGTATTTAGAATAAGTACAAATATTTATGCTTTCATCTTGAGCCAATTCCTGGGCTCTCGCTAACGCTATTATTTCTGCCTTCTGGGCAGAGGTGTTCGAGGGTAAAGGTTTAGCTTCTATGACCTGTGAAATAGTGGTAATGGTATATCCTGCCTTTTGTTCACCTTTATTCCTGAGGCTACTACTGTCAGTAATCCAAGAATCAGCATCTTCCAGAGGTTTTTCTTTCAAGTCTGGTCTGTTCGAATATACAGTCTCTATGGTGGTCAAGCAGTCGTGTGTTAATGGTTCTGTCAACTGTTCCTGCAAAAAGGATGCTAGATTCCCAACGTTTGTGATCATAATTTCTATATCATCTTGTTCCACAAGGATGGCCTGGTATTTGAAAAATCGTGAAGGATATAACAAGTGGGCTCCTTTCTGTTCCAAGACTGCTGATACCACATGGGACACTAGCACAGTAATCCTTTGTCCCAAGGTGAATTTGCGAGCCTCTTCAATATTCATGATGAAGGCTGCCACAGCCCTTAGGCATCCGGGCCATCCTTTGCTCGCTTCATCCAGCTGTTATGATAAATATGCCACTGCCCTTCTGTAGGGTCCTAGTTTCTGGGCAAGGACCCCCAAAGCTATTCCCTGTTTTTCATAAGAATATACCCAAAATGGTCTAGTCACATCCGGAAGCCCCAGAATTGGAGCTCTCATTTGGTCTGTTTTTAAATTTCGAAAAACCTCCTCTGCTTTATCAGTCCAGTTCAGAGAGGGAGGGTTTCCCTTCAACAGTTCATATAGTGGTCTTACCAGAACACCATAATTATGGATCCAAAGTCTGCACCATCCTGTCATTCCCAGGAATGTCCGGAGCTCCTTGATGGTTGACGGTCATGGAGTCTGGCAAATGGCTTCTTTTCTAGCAGCTCCAAGTTCTCTCTGTCCTCCTGTTATTTGATATCCTAGGTAGGAAACTCAGGTTTGGATTAGTTGGGCCTTGTTTGGATACCCAATAATCGTTCAGTTCCAGAAAATTTAATAATTCCATTGTCCACTGGATATATTCTTCCTTTGTTTCTGTAGCAATTAATAGGTCATCAACATATTGTAACACAGTCCCCATCTGAGCAGGTGGCTTTCATGTTTGTAATTCTCATGCTAATTAATTTCCAAAAATTGCTGGACTGTTTTGAAAACCCTGTGGTAATACTGTCCAAGTTAATTGAGTTTTTCTTCCTGTGTCAGGATTTTCCCCTTAGAAAGCAAATAATTTTGGCTTTCTTTTGGACAATGGTAAGCAAAAGAAAGTGTCCTTTAAATCCAGGATGGTAAACCATTTCTTATTATTATTCAGTTTAGTCAGTAAATCATATGAATTAGCTACTACTGGATGAATATCCTCTGAAATTTTGTTGGTTGCTCTGAGATTGGGAACCAATCTGCAACTTTTCCCATCATATTTTTTTACTGTCCTGATAGGAGTGTTATATTCCAATTCACATTCAATTAAAAATCTATATTTTAAAATTTATCAATGATTTTTTTTTCTTCTTTTTGATCTTCTAAATAGAGATACTGTTTTTTTTTAATTGGGCGGGCTCTCCTTTTATATTTCCACATCATCAGGCAAAGCATTTTTCGCCTTACCTGGAACTTCAGATGCTCATACTCCCAGATATACCTGATTAAGGATTTCTTCGATTTCAGAAAGAATGCCTCTATTTTTTTTTTTTTTTCTCTTTTACTTGGTGGCCAGTAGCTCCCACATCTGTAGCTAATTCCTTTCTCTCTGATTTAATACCGAATAAGTTGCTCCTGTATCCACTAAAATTCCTCTTTATTTCCTCTAGTCCCTAGTTTTAATTTAACCAGTGGATTTGCTAGGGTAGATTCCCCAGGTCCCTGTCAGTCTAGTTCCAATTCAGTCACCAGAGCCACCCCATGGCACTCCCCCACCAGGGCAGTCTTACTTCCAACGTCCAAAGTCCCCATAGCACACACACCGATCCGTTTCCAGAGAAGAGGAGCTGACTCCCACCTCCGCTGACATCCCTCCTCCCACGCTCAAACACAAGAGCTGCACGAGCTCCCCTCCTTTCCCCCTTGGTTTTCCCTTTTTCTTTCTGACACATCTGCTTACCCTGCTCTGCAGATGCTGCAGATGCCAGCCTCTGCAACAGCACTTCTGGTTTAACCCCTTCTTAACTCTGAATGTGAATGTACTGCTTGTTGCCAGTGACAGCAATCTCTTCCTCCTTATCAATATCAGATAGAACAGATCCAGAGGGTGATCCTCTCTGTATGTGATACATAATTTTCCAACCTATCATCCTGATTACTGCTTTTTAACTTTAAACATCATTCCCCAATATCACAGGCTGAACAACATGCCTCCAGCTTAACTTTCAGGTTTTCCGTCCTTTTCCAAAGCAAAAATTAAGGGATCTTGCAGAGCTACATTAATTTTGCATTCAGTCTGTCACTCCACATGACTTCTTAAAGTGAAAAACATGTCTGCATACATTACTTCAGGCCATTTTCCTTGCCACCTCAAAACAACATTAATTGTAACAATGTATTATAGTTCAGAGTTCCATTTTTAGGACATTTTTCCTTATCTTCCAAATTATACAAAGGCCATATTTTACCAATGTTTTCTTATTTACTGATCCCCCAGGAGATCCTCCAAGTTTTTCCCGATGTGCCAAATGGCACGCAAAATGTCTCTTTTTCAAGATCTCTTCACTCTGCTGATTTTCCATTATCAATCTCACATTCAAACACGCACACACACAAACGGGATTCCACAGACACACTCCACACAGTTACAACAGTTGAGACAAAGACAGAGACTAAAATTCAACCAAACAACCAACAGTTAATAACACAGTTATAACATCCTGTTACCAGTACCAAAATCACAAGACCAAAATCATTACTGTAACAAGCCACAAATAAGATGAATGCCAGTAGAATCAAAAGGAATACTTCCTAACCCCTATGGCTCAGACCATATTGTAACATAAAAAAGGGGTGTTTCCTTGAACCCTTTATAGTTGACCAGCCTGTCAGTGTCCCAAGAAGGACAAGACCCTTGTGCCCGACCAGTCTGTCTGCATCCCACTGTGGGACGTACTAGACAGCCCACTGTATCGGAAGGTGATTCGACTAACCTATTCAGTTACCCACGCTGACAGCATCACTGAATCAAATCCCTTATGGGCTGTTGATAGCACACTGGACCCAAAACCAATTCCACAAGACACCCTCTGCGTCTTGTAGGACCCAAATCACAAGATGCCCCCTGCTTAGTTATAACAGTCTGTCACTGATACCAAAATCACAAGACCAAAATCTTTAATGTAACAAACCACAAAATAAATCAAATACCAACAAGATCCAACACCATTTCCACAAGACGCCCCCTGCGTCTTGCAGGAAACAAACCACAAGATGCCCCCTGCTTCTGGTGGGTGTGTACCAAACAGACACTAGCAGCCGGGTATACTCCTTTACCTACAAGATTTCCTATCTCTATTTACGGAAGGCTTCCAAACCTTGCATACGCTTACCAAACCAACCCAATTATCAATTTAGTCTTTATGCAAGATGCCCCCTGCACTTTACAGACTATACAAAAGAAAAGAATATCTTTTATGGATATGGTCCTTGTCTGCTCCCGCAGCGATCCTAATGAGTCAAGGGGTCCCTCCGGGAAAAATTCCCGAGGGCCCTAGGGAGCCCTCTCCTCAGCGGGTCATGCAGCCGAGCAGAGAGGGTCCCATCTGGGTCGCCAAATTGATTTGGAGAAAACTCCAGGAACAAACTTGCCTACAAAGTTTTCAAGCTGACAAGCAGGTATTCTTTATTGCAGCGCTGGGAGGCACGAAGGATAGTTCTTCCTAACTCGTGTCTCCCCAATTGCCACACAAACCATCCTTTTATAGCCACTGGGCATACATACATATTCATGAGGCTACGTATGGATTACATAATTTTCCAGAAAGTTCCCCTCATGCGTACAGAATTGTGGTGGTGGTATCTGAGGCTCGTTTACTTCTTCCAACAATCTTCATCACTTCTGGCAGCCTTTGAAGTATGCTCAGTAGATGCTCATGCCAGTTTAATTGGTTCGTTAGCACCAGAGACATAATAATCCTCAAGTCCTCCTACTTATCAGTTAGTTTAACTGTAGCCTATCCTGAACACCTGCCATTCCCCAGGTACACCTTATCCCTGTGTCCTGTTCTTCTAGACTGTTTTTCTTAAAACTATGTCAACTATACCGTTTTATCTTGTGAGAATTCTCAGTAAGTATGTTCTCTAGCTGTACTGTTTTTTTTTCTCTATGTATCATGCACCTCAGTAATTTTCCATTGCTACTGTTACAAAGCCATCAAACTTAACATTACTTAAAACTAATTCTAAAGGTTTCTATATTCCATTTTGTGATTCTGTGCCCCCCTTGTCTCATTCCTCAACCTGACAATTAACCAAATAAAACTGTAGATTATCCAGGTTCATGAAAAATACTTGTATGGCACTTTAACAAACAGGAATGTATTTCAAAACATAAGAAAACCCTCCCAGAAGAGCTGATAAAGGAAACAGCTTATAGAGAATCTGGTTTTGTTTCATACTTATAATCATCACTTAAATCATTTCTGCTGAGTGTCCATCATACAGTTCTTTGATATATTTATCCCTGGATTCAGGAAAATATGCATTAGGTGGAGTCACAGGCAGTCTCCCAATAAAGACAAAGGACCAAATCCTGCCCACATAGACCACAGCCCTTTCTGGCATCCCACCCTGGAGCTGAGGTTTTTCAATAGACACCTCTCTGAGGTCATTCCCAGCCCTATTTTCTATGATTCCACAAACCTAGCTCAAAATAAAGGTCTAAGCTTTCCTTTTTCTCCATCCTTGCCCAGGAGGACAGGGGTTGCATGTGATTTAACAAAGCCTGATGGTGTGCAAGGGGTACCAACAGCATCTGGTTTCTCCCTCTTCTGTCTATAGCCCTACAGGGCGGTGAGAGGGTCTATCACAGCTTACACCTCTAGTAAAGTGGAGAAAGTAAAAGGTGCTTTAGGGAGCCAGGCTCCCCCTTCTCTGATCCTCAGACACAAGGCTGTCAGGTAGTGGCTGAGTGCTTTGGTTTATAATTTAGATTTGATTGCACATATTGTGCCAAGGATTCCATCTCTGGTGCACCAAATTAATATGCATATTAATAGTTATCTGTTCTCACTATAAACAACTACCAGAAATGTTTCTACATCTGGTATGTTCACTGGCTTTTTTTTTCAAAAGGTAGAGTATTTCTTCTATGAGAATCACACCCAAAGTCCAAATGTAAAAAGAACACATCAATAAGGATATATTAAAAGCCTAATTGCCTGTGCCTGGAAAGCAGAGCTATGATATGGTACTGGCTTTGTAAGAGCACCTAGAATTTAGACGTGACATGTCTGTACTAGCCAGTGGGCTGCAAGTATTTGACAGTTACAAAATTGTCACTGGTAGGTTATTTGGCTAGAAAATAACAATAGCTGCAAGAAACATCTGAAATCTTTTGCCCGTGTGCCTGCTTTAGTGAAGGTCTGTGGTGTTCTTGTTAAAGTCAGCAGAGAGGATCCCACTGCTTTCAATGCTACTAGCTCAAAACATAGAATCATAGAATCACAGAATCATAGAATCATAGAATCACAGCATAGTTAGGGTTGGAAAGGACCTTAAGATCATCTAGTTCCAACACTCCTGCCATAGGCAGGGACACCTCACACTAAACCATGTCACCCAAGACTTCATCCAGCCTGGCCCTGAACACCACCAGGCATGGAGCATTCACAAATTCCCTGGGAACCCCATTCCAGTGCCTCACCACCTTCACAGGAAAGAACTTCTACCTTATATCTAATCTAAACTTCCCCTGTTTAAGTTTTAACCTGTTACCCCTTGTCCTATCACTACAGTCCCTAATGAAGAGTCCCTCCACAGCATCCTTATAGGCCCCCTTATAGGGGGCCTATATAAGGCCCCCTTATATAAGGCCCCCTTATATAAGGCCCATCCTTATAGGACCCCTGGAAGGCTGCTATGAGGTCTCCACTCAGCCTTCTCTTCTCCAGGCTGAACAGCCCCAACTTCCTCAGCCTGTCTTTATACAGGAGGTACTCCAGCCCCCTCATCATCCTCGAGGGCCTCCTCTGGACTTGTTCCAACAGTTCCATGTCCTTTTTATGTTGAGGACACCAGAACTGCACACAATATTCCAAGTGAGGTCTCACAAGAGCAGAGTAGAGGGGCAAGATCACCTCCTTTGACCTGCTGGTCACTCTCCTTTTGATGCAGCCCAGGATACGGTTGGCTTTCTGGGCTGCAAGTGTACACCGAAGCCACCTCATGTTCATTTTCTCATCGACCAACACCCCCAAGTCCTTCTCTTTAGGGCTGCTCTGAATCTCTTCTTTGCCCAACATGTAGCTGTGCCTAAGATTTCTCCGACCCAGGTGTAGGGCCTTGCTCTTGGCATGGTTAAACTTCATGAGGTTGCCATTGGACCACTTCAGAAGCGTGTCAAGGTCCCTCTGGATGGCATTCCTTCCCTCCAGCGTGTCAGTTGAACCACACAGCTTGGTGTCATCGGCAAACTTGCTGAGGGCACACTCAATCCCACTGTCCATGTAACCGACCAAGATGTTGAACAGGGCCAGTCCCAACCTCGAATCTGAGGGACACCACTTGTTACTGGTTTCCAATTGGACATTGAGCCACTGAGCACAGCTCTTTAAGTGCATCCATCCAGCCAATTCTTTATCCACTGAGTGGTCCACCTATCAAATTGATGTCTCTCCAATTTAGAGACAAGGATGTCATGTGGGACAGTGTCTAACACTTTTCACAAGTCCAGGTAGATGACATCAACTGCCCCTGTCCATCAGTTCCGTAGCCCCATCATAGAAAGCCACCAAATTGGTCAGACAGGAAATCCTTAAAGCATCATTGTGCAACTGAATGTAGGTTTGTATAAGAACAATTCCATAGCACAGATCCCAGATAGTTGAGCTCTCTTCATCTGTGCAAGGCTCCTGTTATGACATTTGGCAGTGATGCTCAAAATAAGGCTTTCTCAGGTTTAAAATGAAGATGACAGAATAATTTGTAATGGGACCCTTTGGGTGAATGAATTCCTTTGCTCCTTGAGCAGTATGATTACATGTCCCTGGATGGAAAGCACGGAGAGTGACCTATCTGTACCACAGATGGGAACAGGTTTTTGGAAAAGATGGGTTAGACCTCTTATTATTGATTATGATCCTCCTAATCCTATAGAAATGCATGGCAAGATGGGCAAGAGCTGCTAAAATACTTACAGATCAGGCAATAACTGTAATACTCATTATTTTCTCTAAGGAGAAATTAGAAAACTCAGGTATGACAAGTAGGAAGAGAAGCTTCCTGGACCAATCCTTATTATCATTTCTACCCAGGACTCTTCCAGTGGTACTGCATGGTCACAAACCCCAACTGTTGCCTGATACTCTGGTGAGTATCCGTGGGACACTCCCCAAGAACAGTTGTATAATGACCAAGGTGACACTGGCACATCTGAGCCCCAGATACCCCCAAACCCTCCTTAGTCCCACAGGGTTTCAGAAGGCTGTGTTTTTTAACTGGGCCAGGTCCCTATTTTGTTGGGTTTGATAATCCCTACATTTTAATCAAGGTAGCCTTGGGCCATAGTCCAGTAATTGCCAGGGTTTTCCAAATGCCAGGATGAAAACAAACTCCCATCAAAATTTAGTGTCTCTGCTAAGTTCAAAAGGGGAAATAAATGAATCTTTACATATTCTAAGAACAAAACCAACATTCTTCTGTGGCATAAAGTGCCTGAAAAACTAGCAAGTAAAAGCAGGTGTGATGTGCTCCCTCTCAGCTAACAACACATGATAAACTTGCCATGCCTGGTTCTGCTTCATTTCAGACTGCTGGGAAAAAAGGGGGGAAAGCCAGAGTAGAAATAATTGCTGGAGCTTTGAGTTAACTGAGAGCCTGAAGGCTAAGATCAACACAACTGATTTCATCCTTTATTTCTATAACCTTAAACGTTCTGCTAGTCATCATGTCAGCTTTCTCCCAAGCATTAGCAGTGGCCTATTTTAAAATTGTTTCAATTGGTAAAGCTCTTGACTGGAGTATTTTCATCTTGATTTATGGTTTTTGAGCTTTAAAGATGAAGAAAACTCCACTGACCTGATCCAAGCATGTATGTGCATTGTCCCACACATATGTTTATAATCAGACCCTACAGAAACAACGTATGCTAAGGGAAGCTTTAAAATTACAGGGAAAGCAGTAAATTGCAAGTGAACACTGTTTATCCCATATTTGTCTCCAACAAAACCCCCTACCTATTTGGATTCTAAATGTTTTCTTTCTCTGCTTAGTATCAGAGATTTAGGACTTCCTGAGACTATTGATAAGGTAAGGGATTTAGAATTAAGAAACTCATAAATCAGTGTGACAAATGTGGAAATATAATACTGTGGCCTTGTCTTTGCTTCCAGATCAATGTAACTGATAAAAGAAATCCAAGCTGGTGAGAAAGGGGGCAAATGGGCTTTTGCCTTTTTTTTTAACCAGCTACTTATCAAAAAAAAACCCATAAACTGGACTAGTTCAGAAAAGCAGCAGCCATACAGTCCTAAACGCATATTGCTTCCTTTTAAGCATTTGCAGCACAGACTCCAGAGAACGTGTTATTAAAATGTTCAAGAGGATCATATTAGTGCTTCAGAATAAATACTAAATTCCCACAATAATCTTCACACATTTGTCCATAGGGAATGATGACCCTTTGAATTTGTAATACAAAGGAGAGGCTTTTCTTCTCCCCTTCTCCTTGCCAGCAGTGCAGTGGCATTGCACACTAAAGAGCCTGCCTTCAGCAGAGAGGTTAAACTGCTAGAAGAGGGGCATAGAGAAAAGAAACTTAACCTGAAAAGATGATGACTAAAGCAGGCGCATGGAAGCAAGGCTTCCTCACCTAACAGGGAAATGCATATTACAAATAAGACACGTTTCTAATGCCCTGGGGTTATGGAGTGGGGCTAAGCAGTGCGTGGTTTCAGTCCACAGTGAGGTGCCCAGGAATTACCTATAGTGTTGTTCTCATCAGCCTGTGCATGTCCATCACACATGGAAAACACTTTCCCCTACATGAAAAATGTTTAAGAAGTATTTGTGAGGCCCTTCATCCAGATGATTACATTTTTTGATATGAGAACTAACCCAAATAATACCTTAATCTCAGATAAGGTGTCTATCAAAAGCACTATTTCTTACAATGCGGGCAGAACAGAAGCTCAGTCCAAATCTGATAAAATTCTCTTTGGATTAAGTGGAATTTCAATGGTCCCCTAACAATAATCTGTGTCTACTCTTCAGACAGATAGTAGGTCAGAAAATGCTGTTGTTCTGAGGTGAGCTGGCAGCTGTGTTTCTGAAACAGTTCTTTTTCCCTGCCTTTTCTCTCATCTTTTGAGAAATGGCTTGACAGAGCTTACCTTACTGAGGGAGATGCTTGATAGATTGCACATGAAAAAATCTGATCTATCCCTTTTCCCAGGGCAGAATTGTTCCCTACACCAACTGCTTTAGCTAATCTGGGAGGAAGAGAGGTTGTGCATGCAGTCAAAGCCATAAATGCAAGCCTTAGTCTGAAAAAAGGCAATTGTGCTGTGAATGCTGACAGGTTTGACAGAAATTGTCTTCATTGAGAAATTCCATTTTGAAGTTCTTCCCATTCCTTCAGAAATAAATGGACTAAAGTAACAGGGCTGGCTCTGACAGGAAGTGGGGATTTGGGACTTCAAATACAAACATTATGAAAACCAAGTAGCATCTGCAAACAGTAAGTACTTACATTTTATGGAGTGTGTGCTTAGGATTTTGACAGGTTTTTAAACAGAGCCTATATTAGGCCCATACAAAGGCTAGAATGTCCCTTTTTAAAAATACATTATGCTGCTGAAAAGCAATCTAAATGTACAGTCCAAGCCTCAGGTGAGCTCTGACCCCTTGTCGTGGTTTAAACCCAGTCAGGTAACTTGTTCACTCACTCCCAGTGAGTGGTGCCGAGCTGACAACAATCAAGGTCCGTGTCCGTCTCCCCCCCCCCCTCGCACCGGGGCTCTCCCCTTCCCCGCTCCCGGAGGAACGGGGAGGAGGATCGAGAGAGTGCAACTCCTACGGGTTGAGACAAGAACAGTCCAGCAACAAATCACCACCGCTACTATCAGCTAAAACAATGATAAGGGAAAATAACAAGGGAAGAGAATACGATACCACCGGCCAAGAAAACGAGTTCCACCCGGAAGCTCCTGTCCTTCCGGGTAACTCCCAGTTACCCCCCACCCCGGGCATGACGTGCTGTGGTATGGAATACCTCCCCGGCTAGCCCGGGTCAGGCGCCCCGTCTCTGCTTCCTCACAGCTTCCCCTCCTCCCTGGCAGAGCATGAGCCTCACAGAGTCCTTGGTCAGGGTAAACATCACTTAGCAACAACCGACAACATCGGCTTCACCAACGCTGTTCTCAAAACTAGAAGTCAAAACACAGCACTGCACCAGCTAACACAAAGGAAAAAACATGACTGCTACTGCTGAACCCAGGACATTATCCACCCCTTATTCCATACCATTCACGTCGTGCTCAGATCCCACATTTTCAATACACCATCGCTCTCCCACATATATACATTCATATACATACAGATGTCCTGGGTTCAGCAGTAGCAGTCATGTTTCTCCTCCTTGGTAGCTGGTGCAGGGCTGTGTTTTGACTTTCGGCTCGGGAACAGAGCTGATAGAGATGTTTTGGTTTGGCCAAGGACTTTGTGAGCCTGATGCTCTGCCAGGGAGGAGGGGAAGCCAGGAGGAAGCAGGGACAGGACACCTGACCCAAACTGACCAAAGAGGTATTCCATACCACAGCACGTCATGCCCAGGATGTAACTGGGAGTTAGCCGGAAGGGCTGGGAGACTGCAGGGTTGGAGGAGGTATCGGTCGGTGCTTGGTCGGGCTGAGGGGGGACAAGTTATCGGTCGGCTGGTGCTGAGGTGTTGTATTCTCTTCCCTTGTTATTTCCTTTATCATTATTATTATTGGTGGTAGCAGTAGTGATTTGTGTTATACCTTAGTTACTAAACTGTTCTTATCTCAACCCGTGGGAGTTGCATTCTTTTCGATTCTCCTCTCCGTCCCTCCAGGAGCAGGGGGAGGGCAAGAAAGGCAGGGGGGAAGTGAGCGAACGAGTTACCTGACTGGGTTTAAACCACGACAGTTCTTTTTGGCGCCCAACGTGGGGCACGAAGGGTTGAGATAACTACAGATTTGACTGGATTAATAGTCATTCGTCACAATGCTGATTTATTGGGTATCAGAGTTGTTCTTCTTGATCTCACAGCTTCAGACCGTTGTAACTTACGTAGAGCCGGTATTTGCTGTGTTAGTGTTTATCAAGTGTGGGGCCTGGGCTAAGGTTCTTGTCTCACTGTGCTTTATGGCAATGGCTTGTAATACGGGTGGGCTCCAGCAGCAGGGCGGGACGGACGTGGCCGTGGACTTGTACCTGGCCGTCCGGCTGCTCTTCACCGTCCTGGCCATCGGCCTCGCCTCCATCTTC
>NW_026639479.1:0-492 GCF_028554395.1 Pezoporus wallicus | reverse complement strand
TGGTCTCTATGGGTGCTCTATGTGTCTCTATGGGTCTCTATGGTCTCTCTATGGGTCTCTATGGTCTCTCTATGGGTCCCTATGGTCTCTCTATGGGTCTCTATGGGTCGCTGTGGGTCTCACCCCAGGGCCACGATGGGGCTGCGGTCCCGCCCCCTGCGGTAGCAGAGGCAGAGGATGCTCTATGGGTGCTCTATGTCTCTCTATGGGTCTCTATGGTCTCTCTATGGGTCTCTATGGGTGCTCTATGGGTCTCTATGTGTCTCTATGGTCTCTCTATGGGTCGCTATGGTCTCTCTATGGTCTCTCTATGTGTCTCTATGGGTCTCTATGGTCTCTCTATGTCTCTCTATGGGTCTCTATGGGTCCCTATGGTCTCTCTATGGGTCCCTATGGTCTCTCTATGGGTCTCTATGGGTCGCTGTGGGTCGCTGTGGGTCTCACCCCAGGGCCACGATGGGGCTGCGGTCCCGCCCCCTGCGGTAGCAGAGG
>NW_026639478.1:2477500-2485000 GCF_028554395.1 Pezoporus wallicus | reverse complement strand
TTGTTTGTTCAGCAGCCTTTTGTATTTCAAGCATATCTTTTAATACTGAACCTTAACAAGAAGGGCACTACTTCCCACATAGTGCTACATGGACTGGATGAACTGTCATATCATGTATTGATTCCATAACCAGTTATCTCACTGAGATGTCTTTTATAAAAACTGCTGATAGTGATTTTGGAGGAGGGAGAGAGGGAAAAAAAAAAAAAGCTGTTTTACCTAGTAGTGTAGTATGTGAAATACTGGAAGCCATCATGTCTGTGCAGAGCTGCAGTTATTTGTCATTCCTCTATCTTAAACATAACCCGTGCATAAGGGATTTTGTTTGGTGCTTCTAACACCTTTTTTTTTTTTGTTTGTTTTTTGTTTTTTTTTTTTTTTGGGGGGGTGGTTTTTTTTAAACAATTCATTAAATTGTTGCATATATTACAAGAGATTTTGAATTTATATCATCAACTGATTCAGAATAGATTTCATCAACATAAGGTTGAATCCAGCAATCAATGCATTTGATTTTACTATAGTAATTACTAAAACACCTTCATGTCTTGATGTACTGGCTATTTCAGGAGAGCTATAATGAGAATCGAACTCAGCAGTAGTCATAGTAAAGTTTTGTAATAGTGAGCGGTGGAGAGCTGAGTTTTTCTGTTTTGTTAGTTTTTTCTTCCCCCCCAACTCCTGATGACAGTGCATGGTTGGTTTATGCTTTGAAGCATGAGTACATTTATCCTTTTTGAGACTTAATGGTGCTGGTTAAAGATGTTACTGCCCCATCTGCTCATTACCAGTTCTGCTTGGTGGGATAGTTTGTACAAATTCCTCCCTGTTTGCTGCAGAAAAACCGGTTTCATTAGTGATAGCCCATCAGTATAAAGAGTTTAATCTGGCTGAATTCCCTGAGTAGAAGTTTTACTGTTTATACCTTAACTAATTAATTTAATTTATGGCCTTCGTAAGTGACTCGCAAAGATGTTTTTCCCCATTTAAAATTGTTTAGTTACATTTCACATTATTACACAATGATTTGTGATTTTTGGAGTTACTGAATGGTGCTGATCTTCTATGAGAGGAATAGTTGATTTTCACATGTGGCATTGCTGGTCTCACAATAAATACAGATCTTCAGTAAAAGATCTTCAAAAGCAGTTCTTCAAATGTACTTAGGAAATTTCAGGCACAGTTGAGGACACCTTAACAGCTCTCTGCCTGCAAAGCTCTGCTGACTTGTTCCGTCTAATAATTTTTGTTTAATACTGTGCTGGCTTCCTCAGAGCTGTAAAGGCTGAGTTATATAGGGGTTAATCATGGCATAAGGATTTTCATTTTGTAGGGTGTACCCTTTGTGTGTGCGCGTACGTATCAGTGATTTACTATTGCTTTTTGAATGCTATCAGTATCCTCCACTTCCCTCTTGTATTTGTCCTCTTTTTCAGGAAACAGTTCCAGAAGCAATTCATAAGGTTAAAGATATAGACCATTATGCTTCCCATCTTCTTGGATTGCCCTTCTTTTGCAGTGATCAAATGTTGTACCTTATTTCTATGGGCTAATTTTACTCAAGGCAGACATTAAATCTTGAGAAATCTCTTGGAGCTGTTTTAGGGTCTTTTTCCAAAAGAAAAAAATGTTTCTGTTGCGTTTATGAATAACTGAGTTCCTTAGGGCACCTGAGATGCTTGGAAGAGACTCTGATTTTTGCTTGTGTAGGGCCAAGACACCTAGAGGACAGAGGGGAATGTGTGCTGGTAGTGTAGCCCGTGCGTCCCCTTGTAACAGAAATGAAAGTGGCCCAAAACTGCATTAAGAGTGGAATAACAGGATCTTATTCTGGTTAGTTTCCCCTTTCCCCATTCAACAATTTTATTAGCATCTCTACATCTGATGACATATCTTGAAACGCGGAGCTTGGGACTGAATTACTGGCCTTCAGCATCGCACTACTAGCAGTGTCTTCTCTGAGAATAGACTATTAGTTAGTTATCATGTTATTGCAGCTATGGCGATGGGTCATGGAGATATAAGGAAGTCATGCTTGTAGATGAAACTATACCTTTGGAAAAAGCTGGCATGTTTTCCATCTCAGTCCCTTCCCCTGAGCCTGAGAGGAGAGCTTGCTCACTCTTCCCATAGTATCATCAAGTCTAATAAAAGGTATCGTCTCTTTTTGCAGGTTGTTTTTCCTCCGTAATGGGTTTGCATTTGTTTCTGCAGGTCCCTGTTATCCCTTTAGCATTCACTCCTTTCCTTATAGAATCTGAGATGTCTTAGAAGATATACTTTAAGGTTGAACATAGGCTGTATTAATTACTCTGGGAATATTAATACATGCCTCCTTACCTCATGACAGACACCTTATGATGCAACCAGAGTTGCTGTACTCAGAATATTGCCCTAAGTGTTGGTATAAACTCCCATGTTTCAGAACAGCAGCAGACTTTGGCATGGGTAGATCTTTCCTTTTTACTTTTCAAATAAAGGAAAGTTGAGCTTATTAGGACTATGTTACATGTTGATGGTGATTAATGAAATCTACTGTCCTAAATCCATAAAGTGCTGAAATTATTTGTTTTGCTTTAAAATAAAAGTAAGTAGTATTTTGTTTCACTTGAAACACTTGTTATTGTATGCTTTTGAAAGCATAAATATGGTGATCTTCAGATAAATTTTCTGTTTATAGCAAACAATATGCATTGCTGTTGTAAAAAGTATTGCCTTTTTTTTTTTTTTCCAAATGTGCTTGCCAAATAAATGAGTGTATTTCTGACATTGTTTAGCCTGTGCTGGCTCAGAGAGATATTCCTTTTCCAGTATTAATAGCACCTAACACCATTCATTTTTCTGGCGTATACCAGAGAGCATGCAAAGCAAGCTGAATTCCTGGGGAGGAACATTGTCTTAAACATTTGCTTTATCTGTTCATTCCAGTAGATGGCTACAGTTCACTACCAAATTGTGGCTGTAATAGATTTTTTACAGTAAGTAAATCAGAAGATGAAGGTTGAATTACTATAAATGAGTTGACCTGTACATTTTTCTTATTTCATGTGCTTAGTCATGCACTATTCACTATTTTCCTATGTACACCTTTTTTTAAACTCCAGAAAAATGTTATAATTCTTCTTTTTTCCCGTTAGTCAAGGTTTCATAATATAAGTGACTCTCATATCTGTTACAGTTTTCCAGTATTTCTAATTGTGCACGATTAGAAGAATGCTTATACTGTGCAAACACTGAAGGAAATAAATTGCTGAAAAGCTCTATGTTAGATTTATAAAAGTGGACACTTCCAGAGTCTCAACAATCTTTTTGTTTTGCTCCTGGGTTTAGGCATTTTAAATGAAAACTGGCCGTGTATCACTTGCTTTTAACAAGTTGACTTTAGCTTTTATAGAAGCAGATGTTTTCTAGTAAGGCTTTTCATTGTTAAGCATGAAGTGGTGACTTTAATACACAAAAGTATGTTTACCTGAGCATTGTATCTATGTTGTACTTTGCAAGGTTTCCTTACTCTCAGTTCCCATCCAGGTCTTTCTTTTTTTTAAACCTAGTTTGCATACAACTAAGTTGATACAAAGGAATTTCTTCTAAGTCCCTGGGAAAGCAGCTTGCTTCTGAAAAGCTACTCATTAGCAGTTAGCAGAGCGGAATTCTTTCAAAGGTGCCTTACTCGTTTGTACTGTATGAAGTAGCTCACAGTAAAACAGTGAAATATTATGTATGCCTTTTGACTTTCTCAGATCGAGTGATTCTGAATTCATCATGTAAACTACGGAATGTTTTGCTTTAATTTTCAATGAGAGGGAAGTGGTGAAACTGACTTTTATTTGTACTCATATTTGCTGCTAAATGCTGCTACTGTATTGCTTTAATTTTACCATATTGCTTTCATTTTTGCCTTGCAACAGCTACAAGCTGAGTGAAGCAATTTAAGGTGCAGATTTTTTTGTTATTTTACAAATGAAAGGGCCATTTTTTGCATTAAGTGCTATGCTGTACTACTGCAATTTTAGGTCCCTTTGCAATCAACTGCCAATTTATATAGCTGGCTACAACTGCTTAATCTATTATTAATAAGCAGTGCTACTGAGCTCTGCAAATGATAAAAATGGTACCAGTTTTATACAGGATTTTCATTTTCATATCTAAACTACATACAATAACTTTATTCTCTACCATGAAGATAAATGTCTTAATTATTTATAAATTCTGTATATTTTATGGTATTGATTTAAGGATTCATTCGTTATCCCTGAAATATATAGAGAGGCCCTAGCTGTAACTAAAATATTTTTCATTTACCCATTTAGTTACAATGTCATAGTCTTAAGGGCCAAAATTTAATGTGTTTACAAAATAGTTTTACAGTTTAATACTGGCTTGAGTATTCTAGAAAATAAATGAATGCTGTGTTATTCTTATATTCTAAAATGGAGTATTTTGGATTATATGTGTAAAATCTCAGCTTTCTTGTATGTTTAGATTTTTATTGTAGTCACATGATTCATTAAAGGAGTTCAATTCTCTGAGAGGAAAATGTATTTCACCCCTTCTTGAGAGTATATACAACAAGTTCATCAGGAATCACAGATTGCAATAAGGTAAACCACATTAGTTCTGTCCCCTCCAGTGTTTGTGGAACCAGGATGTGCCCAGTACCTAGTCCTTACACTGTGGAAATATGTTGGCTGCTCTACAGAGCACCTGGCTGTGTTTAGGGCATCTCAGTCATAAGGAGGATTGTACCTGGAGGGCAGTTATGGTCAGGACAAGGGATGCACGATAATAAGTCCCTGGAGCACTTTAAGGGCCTATTGAAAGGAAAGAAATGGGGGGGGGTGGGGGGAGGGGGGAAGAGAAAAATTTCTAATAATTGTGCCTCTAAGAATGGGCTGTGAGATGTTAAACATGTTTGCTTAGAATGTATTTCTAGTTGTGTAAACTTGTGTCTAATCACATATTTAAATTTCTCAGAAGCCCCTTCAGAATGTCCCTAATTATTTAGGAAGAATTTAGAGATTTATTAAGCATGTTCATTGTTGTTTTTGTGTAATATGCTTCCTACATGAAGCATTTCCACAAACGATTCGCTAGTCACAGTGAATTGGACATTGTTTTTTTTCCCCTTACTGGGATTTAATTTCAGCTGAATCGTTATGTCTCTCTTTTCCATAGTCTTTAGATTATTTAATCACACACATGCACATGCACAGATGTAAAAACTTTAGCTTAAATGGAAGAATGTAGATGTAGAGAATCAGAACTGAAAAACCCTGTCTGTATTTCCTCTGGAGTGTCTCGGTACAGGGGGCACAGGACTGTTAATACACCAGGATGCCGTGGTGTCATTTTTCTTTCCCTGCCGGTATGAAATTTGTTTGCTGCCTCTTTTGCCTCCCAATTCTTGGCAGTGGCACATGTGGCTGTGGTGTTCACTCCTCCGTGGGACAGCAACCAAGCGTTACACTCGCAGGACAGTTTTGCTTTCCCAGTCCTTAAAGGCTGGCATTCAGGGCTGCTTTTCCTTGTACCTTGCCCAAAGGGTTGCCTAGCACGGGCAGCTGCAGCCAGCCCTGCCTGCACCTCTGCCTGTGCCACTGCCTGCACCACTGCCTGCACTACTGCCTGTGCCTGCGCCTGCACCATGGCCCCAGAGGTCAGGCCCCTCTGTTCTTAGCCACTAGGGAGTGTCGGAGGGAGAGGCTCAAATTAATTTTCCACGTTCTCTGTGAAAACGCTGCTTTAACTTCACCTCCAGCAGCAGCAGCTCTTGTGTGTTATAAATAGATTCAAACATTACAAAGGCATTTATCTTTATGATCTTTGGAAGGGTTTAAAGGTAAAACGTGGAGCCTTTTATAAGTAAAAATGAATTCTTTCTGTGCAGATTGCGCATTTGCCTGTAGTATTGTTAACACATCTTGTTAGCAATAAACTTATTTGGATAATTTTGATAGTAAGTGCATCCTCCCTGTCTGGTGAAGAGGTAAACATTTTTAATCTGATAGGGGCTTAAAAAAGCAGCTTGTCTTTATCTAATTATTTCCTAAAGGTTGGTCAGCAAATGTCATGTATTTTACTAACAGAATGCTTGCTTGGAATGAGACAGGATATTTACATTACGATGAATCAAGAATCACAGTAATCCTGCAATTGTCTTTAAAATGCATTTTAAAGTGAGTTTAGATTCAGTGTGGTGGTGTGCCATAATATTTCACATAATAGTAAATGTCTCTCTAAAGGATGACCCAAGGAGAATTACACCCGTTTCCTTTTATTTACTGATCCGAGGAGCTTATATCTAAATGAGATAACTAGTAGATATTACAAACTTGTGAATTCTTTCCTTCCACCTGGGGGATTAAAAAAAAATAAATCGTAACAAGTGTGCTAGGGTGCCTGACATCAGGTCTGCATTATATGTTTGTTTGCCTGGGGTGCTCTCATAAAAAATAAAGCAGTGCTTTATACAGTTACAGTCTGCACTAAATTTTTGTTCAACATCCATAAATAAAATATTCAAGTCTTTCTGATGAAAAACTATTGTTTTGAGATATTTGCAGGCCAAAAAAAATGCCACTATTCTGAAGAGCAAAGGGTTTCTCATTTGTTTTTGCTTTTATTTTTTAATGATCATCATGGTTGTTACATACCTTCGTTATTGCTTTTGCCTGTCTGGCAGGATAGAATATACTAAGAAGGTTCTTTTTGTAAAACATATTTAAGAAAAAGTTAGGGAAGCACCCATTTATGCTGCAGTATGTTTTGGTTCTGAGTAAGCAAACTGTATGCCTAATGATTTCATAAGAATTTAATATTGTGTGTTTTACAGATGGAAAAATGTTGATAAATTTAGGTTAATTTCAGCTCTATTTATGGAACTACTTATACATTTTTTAAAAGAAACAGAGTCTTCTTAAATGATATATAACTTGGAAAAGGGTCTGTTGTTTATTTTATTTTAAATATTAGATTGTCCCTGAATGAGGCAGAAAGAGTATTATGTAGAACACTTCTCGTGGAAACAGCAAACTAGTAAATCTATGCAACACTGAAGTAAAATGTTATATTATTCTGATAATATTTGACTTTTGCACAATATTTAAATGAACATTAGTATAAATAGGAATGCTTAACTAAAACACAGGTTCATCGTGTAGGCTAATGCATTACTCTTGTATATTTGTACATGAGTGAACAATTATTCTAAAAAGTTTATACATGTGTTCCAGTGACCAAACTTGTTTTAAAACAAACTGCTCTGATAGTGGTGACAGAAGACATGGTTGATGGTTGTGTTTGAGAAGTAAATGGGCAAAATATTTGTGGATCTTTTAATGATTACAGTTCTTGATAGCTTTCATAAGAGTGCACATAATTTGTGACAACTCTAATAAAGAAATGTGGCAGCAAAACTTTCTGAGTTAGCGGCAAAGTAAATGGGGCAGGTTTTGCATTTTGAACAGAAATCCTATGAACTGTGATTGAATTTGTCGTGAA
>NW_026639478.1:2395000-2475000 GCF_028554395.1 Pezoporus wallicus | reverse complement strand
CTCTTTCAAGTTCACTTGTTTATTATAATGCCCTAAATAAATTCAGATTTTAATTGGAGAGAATTTCATTCAGTAAAATTTGAATTACTTAGAAAAATACCTGGAAATTGAATTAGAAAACTGGGCAAACCGTTCATATATTTAGACCCAAAGTTAAAATACTGTTTGTTACAATTTCATGTTATAAAAAAAAACCTTTACCTTTTAAAGGTGGGCTGGCATTTAACATTTACTAGTATTACAAAGACACTTATCTAATGATGTAGCTATTTCTTTGTAAGCATTTCTTTGTAAGCTAGAGAGATTTGCTCTCTTGCTGAGCTGCAAAGGAAGTGATTTAAAAGGCTGGCTGCATTTATGTTTTTCTGGTCACAAAAATGCGTATAGTAAGACTACTTTAGGTACAGCTCATTGTTTAGAAACCCTGGGCTGGTGTTTGTTTGCAGCATTCTTGTTAGGGATCTGAATTGCCCAAACAACAGTGTAAACCAAGCCAGGCATAGCAGCAGACAGAAAAATACATTCAACTAGTGGGATCATGGATTTGTTTGATTCAGGTAATTGAAAGTGTTTCATACTATTATTGCAACTTGAAGGCTTGTTTAAGTGTCTAGCTGTCAGTCAGTTTGGAAGGTGAAAAGTATTCGATTGTCACTCTGTCAGTCAATAGAGATGAGAACTGTCTGCCTAATGGATTTCTTTACGTAGATGTCTGCATGGAGGTAGAAGTAAAATCAATGTGTTGTCATGTGCAAGTACGCTGCATCAAACTGCCAGGTGAAATGCAACTGTATTTCTGTAATGTCTACATCCTTGTATTGTTTGTGGAAGACAGACAGATGCTCTCTGTATTTACAGGTAACAAACTCTATTTCGTCACACGTGAAGGTTTATTTGTGAACATTTTATAAATAGTTTGATCTATTTCCACTTGTTCCGGAGGGTTTTTTACCCTTTTGCTTGATTGTGACAAGGATCAATACTCAAAAAACAAGATTCAACTTAGAAGGGAAAAACACAGGCTGTTATTCCATCCCTCTCAGAGCCCTAAGACTGTTTTCTTTTAAACCTGGGTTTCTGCATGTTTTCTGCTTGTCACTGATGATATTTATTCAGCTAACTGTGATTTCTGCTTGGGTTTTGGCTGTATGATTAACTACATTTGTTAAAGTGTGTGTTGACTTCCTATAGCAAAAGAGGAGGAGGTGGTTTCTCGAATAACAGAAGACACCACAGGCTTTCAAGACCCTTGATGAAATGAGCGTCAGTCTATGACAACCATTCTTTCCCTGAGAGATGGTTGTGATGCAGACTTCCACTGAACAGGATCTGATAGTAAAGTGGCATCGGGAAAATTATTACAATATCTCAGAATGATAGTACTGCTTCCCACAATTCCCACTAATTCCAGGCTTAATCCTATATAGAGTAGGTGCGTTGTGACAGTAGCCAAAGCTCTTATTCAAAATTGCTTTCCTGTTAACTGATACAAAACCACATGTAAAGGCATGATTCTTAGCCCCATTGAAGGCAGCAGGCTAAAATGAGAAATACCACCTTCAGAAAATTCTGATATAATCATGTATTTCCTTCTGTAGTATTTGTATACATATGCTATTTTTGATAATTAGAATACGTAGCTCTTAGTTGCTGCTGTAGGGGAAAAAGGAGTAAGAAATAATCCCAACTAAGGAACTCAGTTGTAAGTAATGAAGACTGAAAGTAGCAGAGACGGGTGTTAAAACAGGAGATAGAACTTCAAAAGAAAGATCTGGATTTTGGTTTTGGTTATAACAATTTCATGATTTAAAAAAACCCCATGTTGTTGGGCAGAGGATGGCTCCTGAGAGGTAGAGGCAGGGCTGTGAATTATCAGCAGCATTTTTTATTTTTCTTTTGTAACTTGAATGAGTACCTTCAGTTTTTGCAGCAATTGATGCAGGAATTCCATTGATGGCAGTCTTACTTGTTCCCAGATTGCTGTGTCTCCCATTTTAAGATGAATGGGAGAAAATAATGTATAATACTTCTAACTGAAGATTGTAGTGTCTTTATGGAAATAGGCAGAATTAGGCATAAATTCATAGACTCAAGGCTGAGGGAAATACAATGATCATCTAACTTGCTATCCATCATAGAACTGGTTGTGTAATTTCACCCAAAGTGGATTGGTTTCGGCACTTTCTAATTTGTATATTTATTGCCCACATGCTATTTAATTCTCAGCTTCTGCCAGTTCTCACAGCGGTTTTAGGTCTGACTTTGTTTTATAGTGGAAACAGAAGATGCTGTAGTGTATAAAACATACATCATCAGTAGGATTTGAACCATACCATGATTGTCTACCAGTTTTGAGCCAAAGTTTCAGTTAGAAGAGTTGGCAGCAGGAGGATGCGATCTTTTGTGGACAGTTCTCTAGACAAAGGTATTTTACTCTGGCCATAGTTAATGTGTCAGAATACTTAGGTATTTTCTGGCAGGGTATTTCCTTATGTGGATAAGAATTTATGTTGTTGAACTGAAGACGCCTCCAGTGTCTGCAATTAGTTTGTTGGTAAGTGGTCTAATGAAAAAATAATAGCAGTGGAGTGTATAGAATCATCGAGTTAGCAGAAATGGCGGTGAGATGCTGAATGCAGAACCAAAAGTGTGCCTGTATCCTGGGCTCCCAGCAGGAAGAAAAGATGATCCATTTTGTCTATTTCCCATGGTGGTTTGTTCTTTATGCTGTACAGTGAAGTCAGGGGAAAAATACAGGAAATTGTGATTTTTAGAAAGCCTTAGGTCAATATAAATGAATTTATGAGAGATCTGGAAGGTTACCACAAAGGAACTCTGAAGCTCTTTGCGTTAGCAGATTAGGAAAGCATGATCTCTGATTCAGATACAGCAGAGGATTAAATTAGCAGCAAGAAAATGTACAAATAGTGTAATATCAGATACTGAAACTATTAGTGTGAGCATCAGTTACGGAGCTAGCATTTGTAGCTTCAGTCTATTTTTATGACAGTACTGGATATTTCAAAGAACTAAATGCTGTGGTCTCTTTTTCTCTTAAGTACATTTATGTTTCTTGTGCAGCTTTCAAAATTTCTCTCGTACATGCTTTTTATTCACTAATCATGAAAATATTGCATGTGACAGAAAATGGCAATTTTGCAGATTATTTTTATTTTTGTTATAATCTCCCCCCCCCCCCCCCCCCCCCCCCCCCGTAATTTCTAAAGCTACAAAACATAAAATGTAAATTTTTAATTGAGTGGATTTCTTTGAACTGATTTTGAACTTCTCTTTTACCCTGTTTTTTTTACCACGGTTCATTATATAATAAATGACTAATAGGAATATTTATTTCTGAAAGTCATTTAAAGTTGTATGAGATATGTGAATTTGTACAGGCGTGATTGCATAGAAAAGCTGGCAGTAGTCAGTAGGAGCTATAGTGTGATGTCAGATATGTGATCAAACATATGAGTATCTGTTGAGCTCCCAGCAGCAAGAGAAGGATCCATTTTGTATGTTTCCTGTGTAGAGAGGTGCTTTGTGTTCTCTAATAGTACTTCATTTCTGATATTAAAAGATAATGTATCTGTTCTTAGCGTTGCTCAGACAGTTTAATTACCACCTAAGTTCAGATATTATTCCTTGTCAGATCTTTAAAACTACAGTCTTCCAGACACTGAGATACCTGCCTGTTACGGGTTGCTGATAGCCTATCCTGTGAAGTGTTTGTGCTTTATTAGGAACAGAAACTGTATTCATTATAGGCAGCAGAAGATGTTTAGCCAGAAATTAGGGGAGGGAGGTGCATATAGAATGTGGGCAGAAGGAATATAAGCCTTTTGGTGACTCACCACCACTCAGAGGTGCTTGGAAAGACTGCTGGCTCAATTCCGGGTCTGTTGAGGGTTTTGGTTTTTTAATGATGGATCTTCATTTGGTGATCCTTTTGTTTGTTGGTCATATTGCTGAAAATATCTGCTGCATCTCTGTGTCCTGTTGAATTTCCCTCCCCACCCAGGAGCCCAGTATATAGTTTCCTGCAGAAACAGCAAAGAGAAAAGTATTCATGGCTGTTATCTTTAGGTTTGTTCTGGTTTCAGCTGTAACAGTTGTTTTTCTTCCTAGTAGCAGGTGCAATGCTGTGTTTTGGCTTTAGTCTGAGAACAATGCTGGTAACACATCAATGTTTTAGTTGTTGCTCAGTAGCACTTACTCTGATCAAGGACTTTTCAGCGTCCCATGCTCTGCCAGTGAGGAGGGGCACAAGAAGCCAGGGGAGAACAGAGAGAGGGCACCTGACCAAAACAGCCAAAGGGGTATTCCATACCACAGCACGTCATGCCCAGTATATAAACAGGGGGGAGTTACCTGGAAGGCCCAGATCGCAGCTCAGCTCGGGCTGGGTATCCTTCAGTGAGTGGTGAGCAATTGTATTGTGCATCACTTGTGTTTTCCGAGTTTTCATTTCTTCTCTTGTTGTTGTTTGCGATTGTTATCATTATTGTTACTGTTGGTATTCTTTCTATTATCACTATATTTTACTCTATTTTAGTATTAAACTGTTCTTATATCAAGCCTTGGGGTTTACATTCTTTAGATTCTCCTCCCCATCCCAACCTGGGGGTTGGGGAAGAGACAAGGGTGAACAAATGGCTGCATGGTTCTGAGTTACTGGCTGGATCTAAACCACAACAAGGCTCGCAGGTGAAGTACTTTGATTAGGCACTGAAGGCATGATCTGAAGTCAGTGGGGACATGTGGGTCCTTCCCAAATGTAGGATGCAGCAAGAGCTTGTCTTAGGCACAGTTAGAGAATGGGTCAGAGAAGTCAGTTCTTACCGTTGATTGTAGGGTTCCCCTACAAGTCAGCCTTCAAACTCAGAGACAGGAATTGTGTGCTGAAAGTCAGGCAAGCAGGATACCATGGCCTTCACCCTTCCTCTCTCCCCACAGTGACTGATTACAGATGTGTAATGGTGCTGTTGTGCCCCTCCCTGGGGAGCCTGAGACTGTGGGCTGTCCTCCCTTACCTTCCTGTTCTCCTTGTCAATCAAACAAAGAATTTGCAAGCAGTATTGATTGGAGGCTTGAAGACTTTTCGTGAGTGAGTCTCTAGCTACTAAGCTTGATAGCTCATCTTTGGCCTGTTAAAAAAAGGCCCCTCTCTGCTATTCTGCTTGACTGTCACCTGTCGTAGTGCCATAGTCTGGATTTGTTTCTGTGTGAAAGTGAAGTGTTTCCTACGAGAGGCTGGAAAAAGCTTGTGGGTAGAAATTGACTTCTTCATTTTCCTCTTGTTTCCTCTGTTGGAATAATTCCAAGGAAAATGCATTGGTCATGCAACTCTCTTTGCATCATTCTTGGTGAGATTGACTTGACAGTAAAATCTATTTAGTGTAGCTCACTGATGTTTCTTGTCTCAGGATGAATATAGAATTCTTGGAGGCATAACATCTTTAAATCTTTCCACTTGCTCCTAAGACTATATCATGGTCTTAAAGAGAAATTCAGGATTCAGATTCAATTCCTATTAAGAGCAAAAATACGTTATTATTCCCTTATTGAGGTAAATCAGAAGGGAAAGACGTTCAAAGGTGGTTAAGACCTGCAAGAAATTGTTGCAAAATCAGTTGAACTTTAACAGCCATGCATTTTGTCAAATGAATATTCACTTTGAGAGATGTTTCTTGCAGGAATAGCTTGTTGGTGATTTTTTTTCTTGAGTTATTGGCAGATAAGTCCTGGTAATTTGCAGGCCCCATCAGTAATTTTGTAGAAGCAAACTTATGCCAGCTTCTGAACTGCAGTTGTTTACAATCCATCATATTAACTTAGACCACTTAAACTTCAGTTTAAGTGAATATGTAGGACTATAAAGTCAGTCCTCTGTCAAGTCTGGTATATGGGCAGTAGGCTCTTTTATTGGGATGCAACAAATACTTTAGACTGGTAGGCTTTTATTCTCACAAAAATCATCATAAATCAATAGCCAGTTCTCTTCGGCTCCTGTTCCAGCTGTGTGTTCCTTCCTGTGCAGTGGCATGGAGATGGCCATTCTAGATTATTGTGCTTATTAGATTTCTCTGTTTCATTGTTAATTTACAGGACAGGTTTGCTGAGCTCTTAGCAAGTCTGGATGATAGCAACGTGGGGCATTGGTCAGTGTACTGGAGGGCAGGGCTGCTATTGAGCGGGACCTACTCAGGGTAGACAGGAGAGATAGGAACCTCGTTAAGTTCAAAGAAAGGGAAATGCAAAACCCTGTGTTTGGGATGGAATAAAGCCACACAGCAGGACAGTCTGGACACTGGCTTACTAGAAAGCGGCTTTGCAGGAAAAGGCCTTGTCCTTCAGGTTGAGGACAGGTTAAACAGAAATCAGAAGCGTACAAAGAAGGCCACTTGCGTGCTGGACTATGTTGGCAAAAGCCTGGCCAGCAGGATGTGTCACCTCTAGTTGGCATGTGAGATCACATCTGGAATACTGTTTCCAGTTTTGGGCTCCCCAGTTCAAAGAAAACTTAAATAAACCATCATGTGTCTGGCAGTGGGCCGCCAACCTGGTCCCAGGATGGCCTCAGGCTTCTCATTCACGGAGAGGTGAAAGAGCCTGGAATTAACTTCTGGAATTTTGTTTGTCTGGATTTTTTTAGGGTTAGACAAAACTTTGTTTCTGCATTCAAGACCACTCACTACTACCCTGTGTAGTATATTTTTTAAAATATATTTCTTCATTATTAATAACAACACAAATGTTACTGAGTGGCAAGTTCTTGAGTTAATGAGGCTTTCTATTGAGGTCCACGGACAGATTTGTGAATTAGCAGTGGGCAAACCTTTCTTCTTCATTTCTTCTGCGTATCTTTTGTGTTTCTCTTAGGAGGTCTCTGTACGTGCTTAAGATGAAGAGACTTCTTAGTTCTCCAGAAGTAACTAAGCTCTTCAATAAATTGTGACAGTTATTCGTAGCGTATAGTCCCTGCTGTAAAGGCGGGTATGTCTAAATTGAGGCTGTCAAAAGGGATTGTGAATTGCATTTCACATTGCTATAAGAACATGTAGACAAGTCTCTCTGAAGACCTCAGTAGTGGTATTACATGGGACTGCTGAGCTGCTTGCTGAGGCTCCCTACACCTACATCATTTATTAAAACATTACTACTTTTTTATGTTCTGATGCTAAAGTAAATGCCCGTTTTGTTTTGTAGATTTTACAGGCTTCTTCTTTGGTACTTAGCTCTTTCATATCACTGTGCCTCAATCTCCAATGACTGGGGTGTCGCTGAATGTCTAAAGGATGGCTGAAGGTAGGAAAGGCTGGGTTTGCTTTGTGTTAGCTATAGCTGTCTTACTGCAGGGAAGTCTTCTGTGGCTCTACATACTTACTCAGCTCACCTACTTGTTCCCTTGGGATTTTCCTAAATGTGATGAGTTGGAGCTGGATATATGTGTGTTGCTTACACCTATAGAATGTGGTAAATATACCATGCTGCTCAACATACTGTTGAGATTTTGAATTCTTGCAGCAGTTCAGCAAATCTGTGTCGTGGGGAGGTCTAATTTCTACTGAAATACTCAGTTCCTATGTCAAGATATGTCATGTACAGACTCTGAGGCATTTTGCCATTTTACCAAATTAGTGAAATCTACCTTCATTGCATAGATATGGAAACTGTACAGGAAGAAGTGACTCGCCTAGTCTCTGGAAAGCTGAGAATGGAACCTGAATTTCTTCTTGTTCCTTATTCACTGAATGATACTATTTTCCTTAAATAGTAATTTTTTCCCCAAAGTTTTATAAATAATTTGGATAGCCTACTAAATATGCATGCTCTAAAGTACTCAAACAGTTCCTTTTCATCTGGCACAGCATGGAGCTAGCAGTTTTATCCTTAATCTACCCACAAAATATGTGACTACTGTGTTCAATTTATACAGGGGCCTATTCTTAGACTGCATTATAGTATATGAAAAATTGTTGGCATTATTTCATGAAATTAATCTCTTGTAGGAAAAAAAAGGGCAAATAAGAAGGTTCTAAATGTTACTTACACTGTATCAGTTCATTCAGGGACTTCTGACTTTCTACTTTATCAGGAAAATAAAAATCAAGTACCTTCAGCTACCCTAAAATATAAAAAAGATTATTTTTGTTTTAATACTGCCTTCAGTGGTTTATCTGAGTTTTATTTTTTTCTGTTTTGTTAATATAAATAAAATACTTTCATAGGTATGGCAAAGTATATCAAATACTTTTTCTTAGGTTTCAGATGAATTTTCTTTGCCTTCATGATTGTGAAGGTGATTTCTTAATTGTGTGTGTAGTGGTTATATTATAAAATCAGATTTGTTGTTTAAGGAAATAGACTGGGAAAAACTAGTCCATGTTCTAAATCCCAGTTTCAATCCAGGGTCAGAATGCAGCATTTCTTCTGTGTGTCTGTGAGCCGTGCTCTATAATGGTGTACATGTAATTCCTTGTTTCTCTAGGGCGCAGGCAAAGGATGGGCTGCTGTGCACCAACAGGGATCCTTGCCCTGGGACAGTTATTGTGCTCTGGGACTTGTCAAAAGAATTACTGTATATTGTTTGTCGATCTGTGGTTCCTTCCCTGATGGGGTCCAAAGATTGGCTCCTGCCTCAAACCTGTGTACTGTGGATGCAGGGTTAGATAAATGGCTACCAGTGATGGTTTCAAGCCTCATAGAAATTTATGAAGAGCCACTGTTGGTGTCTTACTGTATCTGACCTGCTGGATTAGTCTGAGCTCTCAGTGTAGTGGAGGGTGAGTTAAGCAATAAAATTCTTGATTTGAGCACTTCAGTGCAACTCATCAGATTTGCCTTTCTGCTTGCCTTTTTTTTTTCCTTTTCCCTAAATAACATAAAATAAAAGTCTTCAAGGACTGGAGGGAGGTGCAGTGTTTCTCTTTGCCACCAAATTGCAGGTCGTATCATTTGATACGTTGCTTCTGTGACAGGACTACAAAAAGGGAACATAAAGAAACTGATCCAATCTGTTCTGAGGCCTTGGAAAGCTCTTGCATGTTTATTATCCACCCCACTTTGAAGAAAAACAAAACAACAAAGGGCTGTTTCTTATTTTGATTTTAATTTAAATATTGCTGCATTTTGCATTCACCTTTGTACATATGATCCATAGCTATTTACTAATATTTAATAATTGCATGCGGAGGCTGAAATGTTACTTACAGTATACAGTTCAAATATTTGCACAGGAAGTCAGTTTTTTGACCCGTGTTTTATAGGAACTATCAATGTGGTGTTTTTTCCATTTAGTAGAACCTTAACTCATATTTTAGAGATAGGTTTGTTAACACAGAGATTAGTGTGTATGGATCTGGAATTAAGTATTTTTAATTGCACATCTTCTTTTCAAACCTTTCAACCTCATGCTTTTAGTACTGGACTGATGCTTTATGTTAGCTGGACTATGGTTAGATTCCCCTTTTTTGTTTTTTTTTTATGCCCCACTTCCACTGTTGAGTTTTGCCTTCTGCAACTAGTAGGTACGTGGTGATTCTTCGAGGTGTCAGTCTAGATGTGCCCCCTCACAGCCTGTCTCTTGTGGAGCTGGTAAGGGAGGAGAGAAATACAAAGACAGACAGATGATTTAAAAAGTTAGAATACCCTCTGGGACACAGAGAAGCAAGGACAGGTTATGTTGTGGAAAGGAGAACATTTATGACAGGCCTGCCTACAGAGGAGGGAAGAGCAAAGAAGCAGTGGCAGAAAAGCTTTTTAATTTAAACAGTTTTTTAAATTCTGAAATCAAGTGTATTTTACCCTTGCATGATGACTGTTAATGAGTTTTTGTTTTGTTTTGCTTTTTAATAGGTTTATAACAACAGCAAAGGAACCCTGTAATTTTCTTTCTTCTTTTTATTCTGTGGCTTGGTTCTTAATGTAGCATTGAAACCTAACCTTGTCATTGCAGTCCACTTTATGTATCTTTGGCTGCCATGAGAAGTTGCTTCCCATTCCATTTGGTTCCCAGATTCTTATGACTGCACACACTATGATCATTAGCCACTTTGAGCTGAAACGTGTGGATCAACTTGATTGTTTTATTACCTTTACAGACTGGGCTTGTTAAGCTGTGCTATTTCAGTATCCAGTTATCAACAGTGGAGGTTTCAGTGGAAGATCACAGAATCACAGAATCATTAGGGTTGGAAGGGACTTCTGGAGATCATCTAGTACGGCCCCCCCTGCCAAGGCATGGTCACCTAGAGCAGGTTACACAGGAACATGTCCAGGCGGGTTTGGAATGTCTCCAGAGAGGAGACTCCGCAACCTTCGTGGGCAGCCACCAGTGCTCTGCCACCCTCAACATAAAGAATTCTTCCTTGTGTTGAGGTGAAACTTCTTGTGGTGTAGTTTATGGCCATTGCTCCTCATCCTGTCACTGGGCACCACTTAAAAGAGCCGCCTGGTTAGAGTTTGGGTTGAACTCTGGAACACGGTATTTAATAGATCTTGGAAAATTATTAGAGCTCTGGATATTTTTGTTAACCTATGTAAATGTCTAATCCTTTTCCAGCCTTGCTAAGTCCTCAGCCTTAATGACATTTTGTAGCAGTTAGTTCCAGTGTCTAATTATGAATTGTATAATAGAGTATTGCCTATTTATAATATTTAAATTTCATTGGAAGTCCCTTGTGTTAAGAGTTGGAGAGAACAGAAGCTTTGCTTACTTTTCTGCCTTAGGGGCCTTGTGACTAATCTGTTCGTTTCAGGGATTTGCCTCGTAGAAGAGAAACTCAGCTGCACAAAATTCAACTTAAAAGTTTTTGAGAGGTTTTTGCAGGCTAATTACAAAGCCTTTGTAATGAGCCTTGAGATTCCAATGTCATTGATCTTTTACATATGAGAAAATTTGGTTCTAAGATTTTGGGCAGGAGCAGATTAAATTTTATTTTCAGAATAATGTTCAGTGCTACAGGTAGAGTGCTGTACTTGCATATATCCTTGTGAATAAAGCAGTGGCAAATCAGTGGAGGGCTGCTTATGAACTTGGATTTGAATGCAGTGAATATGTAGTGTCACTGCCTAAGTCAAGGAAGTCTGGGCATGTGCATCTCAGTAAAAGTACGGTCACAGAAATGTGAATTGATTTGTCCCACAATCTTCAGTTTTATTCATTTTTTTCTAAAATATGACCCATCTTAGACAGACATATTTTGATTGTAAAGAATAAGTGTGTTATTACTGTTCTCCTAAACTTTTCATGCAATTTGGTGGTTGTCTGTATCTTGCTGTAATTCCTCTACATTCTAAAGTTTGATTTTGAGATATTTCGTTTCTATTGACTTTCCTGCTGCTGCTAGTCACAAGTTACTTGAAGAGACTGCTTTGAACAAAGAACATCTAGATTAGAGTACTGTTTATATTCTGACAACTCAGAGCCATCTCCTTAGAAGATACACATATAGATTTCCACAGAGTAGGCCCTTCCATGTGACATTCAGACAGTTGAAAGAATACTTGTCCCAAGATGCTGGAGAACAGTGAGTATATCATGGCAAATCTCATCACCTCATACATAAGTCAACAAAATGCCAACAAAATTGAGATGGATAATTTATTTATGTCTGCTTCTCAGTGAAGATAAAACTACATAAAACCACTTCCTAAACTAGGTCAGTAGAAGGCAAAGATAATTGTAAAATCAAAGCACATTTAAATTTTCTCCATCACTCACATCTCTGCCCAGTTCATGGATGGCTGTAATTGCTAAAATAAGTTCCTTTAATGAGTGACTGTACTTCTTGCTTACAAGTTACAGATATCTTTCCATCCTCTCAGGCAATTTAAACAGTGCTCTTTGGGGCCCTAGACTGCCTTGTGTGTCTTCAGTTGGTATATGACAAGGTTGATATCATGTCCAGTGGGTTGCTCTGTCCAAAATCTTACTAGGGAAGATAGTGAATTTATAAACTTCTGAGCTAACAGTGCTTCTGTGTGGTGGAGTAAATCAGATTGGAGGCAACCATATTTTTTTTGCAGAAAAGATATCTTGATAGGTCTTTAGACAAAATAATAGGCTATAATTACCCCTTATTTGTTTATGTTCTAACTATTCCTTAATGTAGATAAAATAATGCAATTGGAAAGTTGGATTTTGACGACTGTGTGGTCTCCAGCAGACTGGATGTGGTATTTAGTTTGTGTTTTGAACTTATATGGACTGAAGGTTTGCAATGTTTACCTTTTAGCTGTGGGAAGGTGTAACGGGGCCTCTGAGGCACTTCAGAGCCTGCAGACCAAATGTAACTTGCCCTGTAGCTTGCTGTGGCTCACAACTCACCCCTGTTACCCTCATCTTTGCAGACCCCACAGCTGTCCTCTGATCCACGGCCTGTCCTTAGGAACATGTGGTGGATGGAGGGCCTCCCATGTGGGATAAGTACATGGCATATTTAAAAGCATTTTGTATTTATCTCCTAATATTAAATTTATCTTGATTTGCTTATAATTGATTAATATTTTTGGTTTTGTATGTAGGCCAAAAGCTTTCAGTTCTGTTACTTGCACTTTCAATTCACATTGACTGGGTCTTGCTAGATGAGGTAGCTCAAGGGTGTTTGAACAAATCCTTGGCTGATAGACACTGGAGAAAATAGTACACATTTCAAAATCTACTTCAGGTTTTAATTGCATCAACTGCCTGGCAAGAAGCAAACATTAATAAAAATAAACACTGTCTGGTAGGGGAAATAAGGAAGTAAAAAAAAAAAGAAAATCCCTTTTCCTTCGATTCTTTTCCATATCATTGTTGAGTATTACAAAAAAAAAAACCTCCAACCCAACAGAGTCTGCAAGTAGTATTTACTAGGACAGTCTCAGAACTACCTTAACCTTGAGCCAAACATCATCGTCCGGCTGGTTTAACCATCCAAGAGAGACAAGTATATGTAAATCCTGTATTGTAGTGTCCTATCTTGTTTTCTGAAATAGGTGAGAAACATAGAATCACATAGAATAGTTAGGGTTGGAAAGGACCTTAAGATCATCAAGTTCCAGCCCCCCTGCCATGGGCAGGGACACCAAAGAATCCCATTCCTGGTCTATGCAAATATAAAATGAGCTTTGTTTGCTGTTTTGGGGGATTCTGTTGAAAGATGTACATACTAATAGAACCCATAATGGAATTATATAGCATTCTATAATATGACTTAATCCAGGCTAGCTTTCAGCAACATACTTACCTGGAGGGGTAGGAGATCTGTAGATGTTGATTTTCTGATGCTAGTGTGGCTAGCTCTTTGTTGGGCGGTGTCTCCTTCCATGTGTCTGCTGTTGATCAAGCTGCTGTGTTCCCACACCAGCCTGAAAGGCAGGGATAACTTTATGAGCCTTAGTGTCTGTAAACTCATGTTTTCTCATTTTGTTGTTGTCAAGAAAAATTAATTTTTTCTCCTTATTGTTAGAGGTTAAACAGTTGTTTGTTGATTTGTTTTTTTTTTCCTTATACTGACGCTTTTTGTTCATAGTCTTTGAAGATTTGCTGAGCTTGAGAAGACTGACCACAAGAGAAACCTGAATTATGTCAGTGCTCAGTCTACTAAGTTTCTTTGTGAAAACTTAATAGTAACCAAGTGCTTTGATACTTTGCAGAAATAGTTTTTTATTTTATATTAGTCACTTTGTAAGACAGGAGGTACTTAACCGATTTGTAGCATTAGGAAAGAGATTCATTTTATCATGGAAAAGAATTAAAGCCACTACTGTATTAAAGAATACAATCCCTATTAATATTTTTTATATCAGTGTTTGCTTATGTTGTGACAACTGTGTGCTCTGTATCTTGCACACATGTAAAGTTCCAGGAAGGGAGCACTTCAAATAGGTAACCTTCAAACAAACCAGGGGAGGGTAGGAGCAGTGGAAATCAGAGCCCAGCTAGCTAGCTTGCTTCCCCGATCTTCCCCGGAGTTTATGAACTGTTGTGTTAAGATTTTTCTACATTCAGATTAGACTATACTCATCTGCTTAGGTGGCTAAGCTTTGCTTCTCTTTGATAAATGAGTTTAAATGATATTTGCTAGAGTACGTTTAGACTTTTCCTCTTGCTACTGGATATGTGTTGCATCAAGTTTGATTGTAACTTGAAGGTGCCATGCAGATCTCTGTCCTTGAAAACTAGGGGTGTAGAGGTTTCCTACAGCACTTAGTATTTACTAGGTGGTCTTGCATGTACGCAAACCTTAGTTTCAAATGCATGCTAGCGTAGATATAATTCTATTCAAATGCATTGGTTATTTTAGCAGTTTTTTGACGTATAACAGGCCTTTTGCAAAGCACATTGAACTTTATGGTAATGAACTGTGCTGTACTGACTTGGAGCTGGTTGAGCTTTAGATTCTGTGCAAAAGGTTTTAGGAGCTTTACTGAAATGGAATCCCTAATTTTAGTGAATATAGATTCTTTCCCAGAGAATAAGAAAAAATGGTAATTCTTGGGGGGAGAGAAGCAAGTGGACCTAGGAACAAGATACTTAAAATAATATTTAGTTTTAATTTAATGCTATATGGTCCTAGCTTGCTTTTCTTCTGTAATGAGAATATAGAAAAGCTCATATTCATGCACTCTATTTCTCCAAATTATACTTTAAAACTAGATCTAACAGTAGTGATTATGCCATGCGTTTTCTTTTTCTTCTTTCAAATCTTACCCATTTTGTATTTGAAAGCCAAAACTGTCAGTGGTCTGTTTACTTTATCTCACTCATGTGCAATGGAAATAAGTGGCATTTGTAGAACACACAAACTATTTTTGCCTGAATGCTCCATTTATGATTTATAGCCAACATGTATTCCTGATTTTCTTTTGAGAATGATCTTTATTGTCTTTGTGTACTAACTCATTGCAGAAGAACTTGTCTATTTTGAGCTAAACCAGACCTCTTGTAAAAAGAATCAAATTATTTCATCATGTTGAAAATGAAAAGCTATAATTACTTGTAATTGGGCTTCAGAATTTTTGAAAATTGGGAAATTCTTTTCCAGAGGTTTAAGATCACTCCAAATCATAACCTGTGGAAAATAGGAAATAATTTTCTGTTCAATTTAAAAGAGATTTAATTTACACTTTTGACAGCTATTTTCCTTTGATATTTGGGTAGGGGAAATCATTCAGCTCTGGTGTTTATTGCTAAAATCTTTCCTGAGATCCTTTATTCTCTATGGTTCACAACGTTATTTTGATTTCTGAAGCTCAATCTGCTGAGTTTAAAGAATTATGTGGAGTCATTTTGGCTGCTTGAATTTATTAAACATTTTATATATTTGTTTGTTTGTTTGTTTCCTGATCTTTGTACTGTTATTTCATACTGTTTTACAAAAAGCACAATGCTTTTCTATGCTGTAGTCTTCATAAATTTTAGTGCAAGCTGGAAAAACCTGATGCACATTGTAGTTCTAGTTATTTTTTCTAGAGTCTTGTGAGAACCCCATTATTTAAAAATAACTACTTCAAATCTCTAACTCACAATAATAGAACTAACAACATGCTGCCTAGTTATGTTTTTGTTTATTTTTTAACAGAGCAGAGTAGGTAGGGTATCTCTTGCAGGATCACATTGTGTTCAATCCAGCAAGCAGCTGGATCTTCCAAAACCCTACTGCACTGACAAAGGGCGTAACATCTAGCGTCAGCAGAGGGTTCAGGGGGTTATGACTGACCAGAAAGTGAATATAAGGTAAAGTAGCAGGTGGGATCCAGCAGCATGGGACTGGTGCCCAGCGGCAGGCCAGCTAATTGTCACTTCAGGCTTGAGCATAAAACTGGGCTCTGAGTATGGAGAAGCCTTTTTCAGCACTAACTGTGGGGTGGGGAGTGGGTACAATAGGGGGTACACCATTAATTTGCACTCAGGAGGATATAAAGATGATGGTGCAAAGTATACCTTACTGTAAGCCTTGGCTTTTCCTTCTTAATTTGGGACAATCACTGAGAACTGCCCAAATCAAGCTTTTTGTAAACATATTTGAAGTAATTGTGGGTCTTTTTAATATTTATCAGCTGTGGTAAGAGCCACTCTGTACAGGACACATGGGAAAGATCCACTGTCTAGAGTTACCTGTTCCTAACACTCAATGTCTAATGTGAAGACAGGAGACCTGTAGAAGAGACAGATATAAATGCAGGAAGGAGCATCTTCCAGTGGATAGACTGGTAATATAACACTTACACACTAATTTGCATCAGTTGGTGATCTAAGAAAGTATTTCTATATCCCAATGAAAAATGAAGCTGTGAAAAAACGAAGAGATTTTGCTGTGGACATCTAGCAATCCAGTGGGGGAGCCAGGAATAGGAACCAGTTTTCTGTGTTCCCACCCAGTAGTCAGGATTATAAGACTTGGGGCAAGCAAGTGTTCTCTCTCAACACTAGTGCAATTCCAGAAGTACACTTTCTAGTAGTCACTGAGACATAGTCTTATAAGAGCCTCTGACTTTCTTTGGAATCAGCATCTAAGTTCTGTGTGATGAATATTTTTATAATCCAACTCTTCAAATGCTTAAAAATGCTGCTTAAAAATACCCACAGATTCTTGCAGGGGAAGCAGGTGGAATCTGCTAGAGCTAACTGGAAGTTGGACATCATATATTGGCAATCCTCAGCCACCTGCAACATTCATTGACTGTCTGGCACAATGCAGCCAGTTCATCATTCATTGGCAGTTTGGTTTGTGTGACCAGACCTTTTGTGGTTCAGAGCATTCTCCCAAAACAGAATAGTTTCAGATTTAAATTGGACCAGAAGCGAAGTAGACACCTGCATTTTGATTATTTTAAAATTTGAACGGCTCATTGAAGAATTTGATCTCTTGATGGTAGGACACATTCACTTCCTTGTGAGATGGTTTTATTGTGCAGAGTTCTTTTTTTTTAAGACAATACTCTGTTTTCCCAAGATTAACAATATTCTAAAAAAAGTATTTTAGAGCTGTTAGGACTATAAGAGTTTTTTTAGATCTTTTTTGTTTGGCTTTTCAGCAGTGGCTGCTGCTGCAAGTAAATCTTCATGCAAAGATGTGTGTGTTCTTTTTGAAGGTTAACAAGGGCCTGCAGAGCACAGCCTAAGCATCTGGCTCATGAGATTAAAATCCTTAGAAGGAAAGAGCTGTAGACCTCGGTGGATGAGTAACCACCTTAAAAGGAATGTAAGGTGTGAACAGACTGCCTAAAAGAGGGGGGGAAATGGATCAGTAGGGAAAGTTGTCTCTTTTTAGTGAAAAATCAGGCTCTCAGAGTTGGCAAAGGGCATTAAAACAAGTAATGAGAGGTCTAGCAGGTGATTACTCTGAAGGTTACACTAGGATAGATCTTATTAAATATTTTAATTATTGACCTTGCTGCACAGGCACACAAAATGAAATTGTAGTTATGAAAACCTGCTGATGGCACAGCACCGGGAGACATCGTTGGTATGTTGGAGTGTTGGGGTGCCACAAGAATTGCATTGTATTGAGGTCTAGAGTAGTAGAAATTGGATGGCATGTAATCAAAATGTGAGGTTGGTCACTTAGAGACTAGTAAGGCTTTCACATAATGTTTGGGAGCTTGATGGGTGGAGGGAGTCCAGCAGCTTGTTTCTTCTTCAGTGATCCCTCCAGTGCAGACTTTACTGAGTTTACTGTTCTGGTTTGGGCTATTTCCTGATGAAGGCAGTCCCCTAGATGCCTGAGTCCTGACGGTTTGTTAATAATTAAACTGTCAGCCAGCAAATTTACAAAATTTATTTAATGGATTATTTTTCTGCTTGTGATGAATATCCCTAACAGGATTTCATCCTTGTAATTAGAAAAATTCTGAGGAAAGAAATACATGGGAAGATATTTAGGTTTGTTTGGGGCTGTTGTTTTCTTCTTTTCCCTCTCCTCCTCCCCCTTCCTATTTTCTTTATTCCTTTGGTCATACCAGAGAGTATCAAGCAACCATTGCATCAGTTAGTTAAGTAACACAAATGATCTTTTGGACTATGCAGTGTTTGCTGTCCACATATGTCTCAGGATATCCTGAAATAATTTTCTTGACAGTACTTTAGGGTTTGTTTGGAGAAGGTTTCTATCTTTATACATACATATAAAAGCGTAAGAAATAATGCAGTATTGTTCCTGAAATTGAAGCTGGTATGAACCTCATAAATGTATTATCTGATACTCCTAATTTCCTATGTTTAGAACTGTAGTGGAGTGAGTTTCCCAACTTAGAAAAGGCAGTTTGATACAGCACTGGGGATGTGAATTTGTGCCCAGATTCTGGTAATGATGGGGATTCTGTGCTGGAGTGCAGTTACACAAAAGGGCTATCACTATCTGCATGATTAATTCTCTCTTTCTGTATTGGTAAAGGATTTTAGAGGGAGCATTCTGTACCTTTGAGAGATCTCTGTGTCCATGGAGAATTTAGTATGAAACAGAGAAGTTCTAAGTTGCAGTTTCTAGAAAGATTCCTCTATTATTATTAGAATATCCCTATTTCTGATGTATTTTGCTTCCTATGGCTACATATATGTATCAGGCCACACTGTCTGGTAAAATCATGACACTGCAAATTCCAACCATGTTGATTCTGGCCTTTTCAGCCCCTGTTCTTGCCTCATGCTCCACTCCTGGGAGGGCATCGCTTACCCCACTAGTTGCCTAGCTGGTTTCCCACACCACCAATGTGAATTCTTCCCTCCCAGCTCAGGTGCCCATAACCCACTTGTTATAAGTGGTTTACTCACAGACCACTGGACCTTCTACTCTGTCCCCTGTCTGTTGACCGATTTCTCCAGCATAGGCTATGCAGGAAACACGTCCCTCCTCCAACCTCTTTCTCATTTCCTCCCTCTGGGTTTCCAGGATGAGAAAATGCAATCCCTCCTGTGGTTCTGGTGCAGCATGACTGTTTGGGAATGGGCTGGAGGAGAGGAGATATGTGCGTGATCAGCCAGCTTCCCCTGTGCTCAGGGAATGGAGAGTTTCTTTACACTGTGATTTGGGCTCCTGTGGAGAGAAGAGGGATGTTTCTGCTAGCTGAAGGATGGCATACAAAATGGATAGTGGCCAAATCTAACTAGAAAGCTTTTTTTTTTTTAACAAAAGCAGTCAAAGTAGAGGCAACATTTTCTGAAGGGCTGAATTTAACAGATTTGCATCCCATACTTTTCCTCTCTACCTGTAGGTCTTACTGCAGAAGGAAGAACGTGTTGTATATTGTAATGTTTTCCCATTCAATTTGGAGTAATTTTTAGTGTCCTTTTATAGTTCAGTAGAGAAAATAGTGATTTTATGTATCTATACTTCTGTGTTTTATATATGAATTATTGTGTTGTTACTTAAAATCGTTTGCAGTAAGATAATTCAGACTTCTCTTTGAGTCCAGCCTAAGAAAATATCTGTATATTAGTGCTAATGGTCAGTGTGGCTGGAAGAGAAACTCCTTCATGTTTGGAATTGACTGTAAGATTGAACTTACTCCAATTTATTGCAAAGTCAATATTCAGCTTAAAAATTAAAAAGGTTAATAATTATTAGGTTTTCAGAGGAAAGTACTAGTGTTGTGACCTGCTTAACATCATACAGCTGCAGAAATGCTATAAAATGATTTTTTTAGCTTATATTTATAGTGAGTAGATGGCTTGTTCCTTCATCTCACTACTTATGCATCCATGAACTGTTAATTAATACTTTTGCAGTAATTACAGAATATTTTAAATATACATTATTCTTCTGAATTTTAAAAGATCAGGATTTTTTTATTAATTTAAAAGGATAATAGGACTGACCCACACTTTCATCAACTCTTTAATAAAGAGGTGCTTTTTTAGATCATTTAGATTTTTACATATTGATTGCAAGGAATAAGAAAAAGTCCTTTTTTTCCATACTTTTTTTCCATTTACTCTCTCAATCTGGGTCACCACTGTATCAAAAAAGGTCATTATTCTCTATAAAAAGGTGAGTGATTGCCTGCAAGTATTGATACCAGGGGAACTCACATACTAACTCTTTTGACTTTTGACATGCAATTTTCTTTATTCAGGGGCTATGGCTTATAAGGTAAATTTTAATTCCATTTAGTTTCTTCTTTTCCACCGTGTTGTTACATGCCTGGGAATGTTTAACCCAAATAATTAGATACCCCTTTGCACTGGAGTTTCTTTCAGCACTCCTTGATACGTGGCTGCGATGGAGCAAAGAAACCACAGTACAATTTTTAGATGAGAAATACAGTAGGGAAAGTTCAAAGGCTAGGTTTGTAAACAGAGAGAATACCTCATAATTAACCAGCTGGTACAGCTGGAAAAGGCCCTTAAGCTTTGGGCACTTCTGCCTCTTCCTCCGGTTTGAAGTAGAATTTGCAGCTTTCAAGCTTGACAGAAGTAGAGTTCAGTTGCTTTGGAGTTTGATTCATTAGATTTATTAGAAGAATTGAGAGGTAAAGAGGATTGCTACTTTTGGAGCAGGGGAATGGCATTAACAGGAGAGCCAGCAGAAGAGAGCACAAGAGAAGTAAAAATCGACAGGCGCAGGGAGTTCCTGCAGGACACCCGTCACATGTAGTTTGATCTCAGCCTTCTGAAGCAGTGGGTCGACTCCCTGAAGGCAAGCAGTACACTGCCAAGGAAATGCCTTCACTGGGAGTAGGCAGGTGATGGAAAGGCATAACAGCAAAATGGGTTAGAAATAGTAAATATTGTTAAAAAGACTAAGGCGTTGGCAGCAAATTTGAAAACCATAGAAAGCATCCCATGTATCAACAAAGCAGGATCTAGATGGTTCTTTTAATACACAAGTTAATTTTCATGTGTTGTAAAATATGTCTTCATATAATCTGCATGTGTATATAAGTAGCGTGCCTTGGCTTATGCATGATATGAAAAATTATCTTTGGATTTCCTCACATTCCTATTTTCAACAGTTTTTAACATTGCCCCTCTTAAGGTTTTTTTTGTTTGTTTGTTTAAAAACAAAGAGTAAACAAAGATAGCAGTGCATTTACTATACTTAAGACATCCAAGTAATGGCAAACTGAGTGTTTAGTTGTGGTGCACATAAAACTGTTTGTGTAGATAGTTTATTTTCCTGTGTCATAGGCAGGTTGATTCACTGCAAGTTATGCATGTTCAGAGATTTCATTAGACTGCACAAATATGTAGGCTGGAGGCACAGATGCCTGGTGAAAGGAACCGCTGGTCTGCTCCTAGTTAAATGTGCCTCTCAGGCTTGAGTAGGTGATTTCTTGTAAGCAGTTTGTTTATACATCTCTGTTTGTGAGTTATTCAGTGATACAAATCATGACCCAGTTCACTAGAACTGAATAGGTTATGCAAATATTTCCACAGGTTGTTTGCATTTAAGCAACTGTATTGATGTCCTTGGCAGCACTCACCTACTCACCTGTTCCACATCATTGTGCTTAGGGATACCCTTAGTTTTGGCTGCCCCGCGTTTGCCACAGCTGTTTGATCTTTTCTTTCTGTCGGCCCAATAGTGAGAGGTGCTGAGCAGGATGTTCTCCCTGGTTGCAGTGAGAAGGGAGAGCTGAGCTGTGTTTGACTGGAGCAGGTCTTTTGCTTTTATGCAATAGTATTGGTTACCTCATATTTTTTGCATAATACTGTTTCTGCTCTCTGAGTTGCTTCTAGAGCACCTAGTAAAGCCTAACATATAAGTGCAGCAAATTATGGGAAGGAAGTGGAATAGTCTACCATGAGCTACATTTAATTTGGTGAACTGAAAAACACTCAGATCAGAAAAACTGAACCTGGTCAGCCTTTGCTTTTGATAAAAAGCTCATGATAAAAACTTTACAAAGCAAGTATTTTGCCTGGTATGCTCTGATCTAATGTATTATGTTTTACAAGTGAAATAGCAAGATGTGTTTTTTAAACAGAGAAGGAAAGTACTTACAGTATTTTGTGATCTCTTACAGGTTACAATATAAAATCTATTCTACTGTTCCTAGCACTGTAACTCCTCCCCGGACCTCTGTAGTTCATGTGCATCATGTAGGAGGTCTGTAGAACAAAGCAAAGCATTTGTTCAGGCACACCTCTGCTAGCTCTGATTTAACAAGGGCAAAAAGCAGCCGCAGCTGTAGTCTGGTACTTGGCTTTGCTGTGGCCTAACGACCAGGGTACCAGCCTGCTACAGGCCTTGATGTGAACTTTTGTGGCTTCCTTCATGTAACACATCATCTCCCATCGCACACCAGCTACACTTGTGTGTCAGTACAGACAAGCTGTTTGACACATAACTGAAAGAAAAAAGACATTGTACTGGAAAATGTATCTGCTCCACCCAGACGCTAATGCTTTTTTCCTGGTCTTTATTAATGCTCTAGCACTTCTTCGTTTGTGAGAGGGAATTCTTGTGAATGCATAATGCTTCCTGCCACAAAGGAGGAGTGCTGCTTGCTTGTGTGCTGGGCTGCGGTGTCAGCTAGTGCTTCCCTTATCAGGCTGTCTACCTCTAAGTGTTGAAATTAAGCACAGTACAGCCAGTGCTCAGCAGACCTGGATGCAATTCGTCAGAGCAGTCAGACACAGAGAAATGCCTTATAAGTTTGCTGCATTCTTCTGACTTCTGTAAATCTTTGTCTGGATTTCATTATCATGTAATTGCAGTTGGACATAAGATCCCCCTAGAAAAGAGTTCTGAACAAACCAGTGAATTAGCAGTGGTCTACTGCTATGTCCTCAAATGTGTTTCAGTACTGGCAAACCAGTCACAAAAGAGATTTGTCTGTACGTATAACTAAGAGCCAAGGACTTCTTGGTCACGAGAGGTAAGATTTTGTGTAGGCTTTCAGTGCCCCAGGTTCACTTTTCCTTGTGCAAATTATACTAAAGTCAGCAATTTCAAACTTAGGAGACTGGAGTTGGGTGTTGACAGCCATCTTTAAGTGCCTAAATAAGTGGTCTCATTTTAAGAGGTCCTGAGCACACAATTCTTTCTGACTTCAAAAGAAGCTGCAAATGCTGTGTCCACTTTGATTAATTGAAAGGCTGACCATCAAAGTGAAATTATGTTGCCAAGCTAAAGGAAAAGAAATAAAGACTTAGCACACTGTATAAATCAATCGCAGATCAGAGTTTACTGGGTATAAAATGTACAGCATCTTATGTGCCCTTTTGTACTTTCCGAATCTCACTGGGCCCAAAACTACAACAGAAACCCCCTCACGGTTTGTGAAATATGGCAATGCCCAGAAACATTTGCCAGTTTAGCCACTGAAAAATAGATATGGCTGCTCGAAATTTATACTGTTTGCTAGGGCCTTAGGTGAAAGGAAAAGGAAATCTCAAAATGCTTATGTTTTTTCATTCGAAGGTAATGTCTTAACTCCTTGAGAGATGAACAGCCTACTGCTTTCCCCTACTTTGATGGATCTGTCTTTGAGGCGTGATTTACACCTTACTATAGTACTTCAGGTTACGGCCTCTGTTCCTGAAAGTTTTGTGGAGATAGGTGTCTGGGGAGGGGGAAAAAAAAGACCTGAGAAGTGTCCTGATAGAAAGAAAGGCTTCTGTGTGTGTGTGTTGGTCATGTTCACAGCAGAGGAAATGGAAATCTCAGCTGAGGATTTAGTAAAATCATGGTAGGACAGAATTTGCTAACACCACTGTTTGTAGAGTCACAGTTTTCATTCAGGCTTGGTTTGCCAGCTCTTACATCCTCATCGTGTTTTCTGGGTTATCAGTACATTCAGGCAAACTAGAGTACCAGGTGTAAACACAGCATTTGTGTTACAGCTACAGACTTGGCATAGTGCAGACTGAGCAATAAGCACTGCTGTTGCTCAAAAATACCATAAATTTGGCTCAAAATGAATGTTCAGTCATCAGTGATGAAAGATAACAGTTTCTACCATAAGTGTATCACCTTCCTCGTCTTAGTGGTTCCTTACCGCCACCTGAATACTGATCTGCAGTGATGCCTGTATAGCCCTCATGCGTTTTCTAGTGACAGAGGCTGCTGCCACTGGTGTCTGTGGGTAAGGAAATGGGAATCGCTTCAGTCCTTTCCTGCCTGGCCTTCAGTATCAGGAAAGTGTGTGTGAATTTGGAAATCTCTCCCTTTTATCTTCATTCTTTCCAATACTTTTGTATACAGCTGAAGGATAGGTGATAAATTTTTGTCATGGGTCTTTTATATTGCTGAAATGCACTACTGTTATCTGGTAAGATTAATAAGTCAAGTAGTATGAATGATTATTAAAAATAATTGGTTTTATAAATATGACAGCAAAATAGGTTAATCACACAGGCAAAGTGGCCTTATTATTCAGGTTTTGAACATACAGAGATGTGCTATGTTGCTGCACTTTAAGGAGCAAAAACCTTTTATTCTGTGTTAGTAAGCTGAGTAAGTTTCTTTCTTTTTAAAATGCTAGTACCCAATGATGGGGAATCACTGGAGAGTTCATTGATACCACAGTTCAGGTTTTTGTCTCTTTTCCAGAGAGCTGTTGTAAAGCCTTAATAAGTGACTGTTTCCTTCACTGAGTGCTGATCTATCCATATCTTCTTATCAGAAAGTTTAATCAGGTATAAATGAAGTGACACCACTAAGTCTCAACCTGAACTTTCCATTGCTCCTATTAGGTGTTTTCAGTTGCTGGGTTGAAGGCTGGGTTCTGGGGTTTCCAGTAATATTGCCATAGGCTTTCTCAACGCTCATGCAAAAACATGTTTAAAATTAATATAGGCATCTTCATTAGCCATTAGTTCTTTGAAACGCTAGCTAAACCGAGACAACTAACATTCTGAGAACTCAGGTGTTTTGGATCACCATAGTCTTTGCAATTTAGCCATTTGTCAACCTCCCCCCTGCCATAACACAACCAAAATAACTCAACCCAAACCCCGAAGTGACAACAAACTCCCAGAAAAGCGGAAGAGCCAGTGTGATTAATCTAAATGTCAATATATCAGTGGTTTCTTGCTCTGCTGTGCACATTTATCTGTAGTAGAACAACAGAGTATTAGAATAGTGCAGAGGTCTGTAAAAACAGGGCTTCCTCCTGCTGCTTCCTGTTAACAGGAGCAAAAACCCCCTGTACTCTGCTCTTCAGTCGTGCATAGCCCATCTTTATGTATATCTCCCCTGACAGACCTTTATTGTACACCTGGAGGTCAGCCACTGGATGCTGCCTTTTTCACATTGAGAAACTGATCCCTGTAGTCAGGCTACTGTCCAGTCACATAGAGCATCTTCAGCCCTAAGGGAGGCCAACTTCAAGACCGAGATCTCCAAGGAAGATTTCACTGCTCCTCATTTCCTTCAGAAATCTAGCTGAACGACAGGCTGTTAAACAATATTTTATCAACATTTTCTTTAAAGAATGTGGATTTACCCAAAATGAAACATGCTAAGGAAGTGCAAACTTCTGACTTATTTTCCTGCCTTCTTATCTGGAAAGTGTTCTGGGACTTCACAACAGCTTTGTCAAGGAAAATTTTCTGAGTTTGCTGCTCCAGGGCCTCTGCTTCACCGTGCCACTGAAATAGGAGCAGTAACGGGCATTGCTGGGAGATCTCACTCTCCTGTCTGGAACACCCTCAAAAGTTAATTTCTGTGGAAATGGAGTTTATACGGTGGATCCTGCAAGGAATTCTTCTTAAACATGCAGTTGTAAAATAAGCTCCAAGGTTTAGAGACTTTCAAAATGAGGGTTACTCAACCTTCCCTCAACCATGAAGCCAAAGAGTTTCCCAGAACTGGAATAGCCAGCTGCTTCCCTTTTGTTTAGGAAAGGTGTAGGTGTGTGCGTGTGCATTTTTATGTATCTTGCTCAGTGGGATGGTACTCTTCTGTCTCTGGACACTTTCTGGACACTATAGATATTACTGTTTGGAGTTAAATGTAGAGGTCATAGTGTTAACTGAAGTAGTTCTGGTATAAAAACCCGTATGTAAATCAGTATTGTTTTGTTCAGGGCATTGAAGAGATTTTCAAAGAAAATGATGCTTGGGATTGTACTGTTATTTATGTATTTATGTGTGTGCAAAAAACATACGCAATAGGTTACTTTCATTGTTTGCTGTTAGGTGTCTTGTGTATGTTGATGCTGACCTTCCTTCACTATGAAGGCAGGCTGTTGTGGATATGAGAAATTCTGGGAGCACTAACAGTATTCATTTAAAATTGACAGATGTGTTCTTAAAACAGGATTTCTTTATTTTTTTCTTCAGTAAATATCAAGAAAATCAAACTAACAACACTTAAGAATTCCTTGTCCGTGGAGTTTGTACTGTTATAATATTGTAATTAAGTGGATTTTCCAGACTATGATGAGCAAGACTTTTTCATTTTTCAATACCTATAGATAAGCATTCAGGCTAGTTTCATACATAATTAGAATTCCTACCAAATTTTATTTTGTTGCAATTTTGAATAGTTTTTGTTTTCAAATTTCCTCTTTATGTGCAAAAACAGATGTAACCCTTCCTCAGGATTTAGCCTGTTTCTCTGTATTTGGAATTGCATACAGTTTGACTTATTTGGTGGGAGGTAGCCCTGTAAAATCCAGTGTCCTTGCTCTAGCAAAATTGCAGGATTGAGGGTGGAGGTCAGGGAGCAAAATACAAAAAAATAAAGGAAAAAATAAATAAATAAAACAGCCCAGCCCCAGACCAAAACCAAGCAACTAAAATAAAAAACCCATAGCAAAATCTAGAAATAGTGTCTGGCTCTTCTTTTCTGTACAATCGCCCCACTAGTTTTTCAGATATTTTCAGGGGGCTTTAATTATTTAGAATTTATATGACATTTTACAATTGCTGTTATTTTATACTCTGAAAAACTGGTTCCTTTCATGTCTGAAATCACAGAGATATCATATGAACTAAATACTACATTCTTGCCATTGCTTTTATGCATAGCATGTTTAGCATCTAACTAAAATCCGAGCAGAAAGCTCATCTTGAAAGAGACTACTTAATTAAAAATTAAACGATGAATTAAAACTTAAATTATGCAAAACTAATAAGCTACGTTACCAAAACCAACAATTAATTTGCTACAGTATATGGAAGGAAAATGCTAACGCTTTTACTTTTGTTTCATGTTTGCATTGCAGTCTGAGTAGTCTGCTATTTTAGAATTCCTCATCTTGAATTATTTGGCATATCTGAATTAGGATATAAATTGGTGAGTTTTAGGTTTGTGAGTTTTGCAAAACTTACCAGAAATTAAAACTTTGATAATACAAAGGAATCTGTTATAAAGTGGAAGGAATCCAATAATTTTTCAGTTAATGCAATATCACCTCTGTATATAAGATTCAAATCAGTGCATCGCATCACCTTGTGCAAATCGATAAGAGTAAAAATGGACCTGTTGACAAAAATTACAATTTAACCTATTGCTGTAATTCCATGGTATAAAAGGTTTTATTTTTTACTGAAATTGCCTTCAGCTAATTGCAAATGCTGAGATTCTGCATACAGCATTTATCTGTGCATGCGTTTGCAGAGACCAGACTAAGCACATCTTTAAATTCTCTGTTTAGTTTAGCAGTTTAAAGGAGGTATTCCTTAAGTCCCTGTATCAGAGGCACAGAAAAGCATTTCCTTAGCAAGTGCAGAGATGTGCATCTATATATGTAAAATACTACAATGGCCAAATACTAGATGTTTTGTAAAATACTGCATGCTTTACTGTAACACAAGCATAGGGAGACATTCCCACTAGTATCTTCTGATGTTTTTCATAACTGTATTCTTCAAGCTAAGTAAGCTTAGATGGCTGAAGGAAAGGAATTGGAGAATTAAAAGTCCATATGATTAAGTTAATTATGAAGCTCGAATCTAATACTTTATTATTGCTGTATACTGGAAGGTGGAACACCCTTTACAGTTGCATTTTCTTACATTTTAGTGTTACATAAAATAATATTAGCTTTTAATGTTTCCTATCAAATATCTTCAGCACCTATCTGTATTTTTCTCTCAGGTCTCGCTAATTTAGTCTGCGTCGCTATGTAAGTAGTTGTTTCTCTGGCACTATAATTTAAAAGTTTACATTAAAAATAAAATCAATACTGCGATAAAAGCATGAGGAGTACAGCTAAAATAATTTATAATAGCTGTATTGGTGATGGAAATCTAAGGAATGAATATTGTGTATAATAAAGGCAATTAACTGAGCTTCTTATAAGGAAAAATACTGCTCTTGGTGTGGGGGATGGAAGGAGGAGATCATGGAAGCAGTTACAACTCTAATTTTCTGGGTTGAGCTATGTTAGCCCTGGCATAAATTGCAGCAGCCTAGAGGTACATGTGCCATGTGAGGATTGCATTCTGCCCTGACATCTCTCTGAACGTGTCGGAGAGGTGTGGGGGAGAGAGCAAAGGCACTGGTGTCTGCTGGGGGTTTGCACTCACTGGGAGGTCTCAAATTTCCTCAATCATCCTCTCGCATGTCAAATACAGGCTTTGGTTGATTTACACAACTTAGAAGTCCAGCAGAGCCAGTTGTGGTAAGAAAACTGGCTTGGTGTTTAACCTAAGTGATTTTTCTCTCTTCTGCATTTATCAGGTAAAAGTTCTCTCTTCAACAAAATGAAGTGTTTAATCTACTATCACAAAGAGTGAAACGTGAATAAAGATTGACTTGGATATAATCTTTCTAACTACTCTTGATGGACATCTTAAGATTCAGCTTAATTTAATTGAAAGCTTAAACTCTGTCTTTTTGGGAAGCTCTTTTCTTTTATGTCCATGGTTAAGTGAGCAAGGCAATGACATGCTCCCTTAACAACTGTTCGGGAATCATTGTGCTGATTGACTAATGTTTCTGCCCTTTTTCTGCACTTCTGATGTTCCATCATGCTTTTCTCCTCTCTGTGCATATAAGTGGATTTATCTGAATGATAATAAGCCAGATGGTTAGGTGGTAGGCCAGGTATTTTGAAGGTAAGCATATTCTTTGTCATAGAGCCATGTTAGCCAGGAGCTCTGCACCACATTTCAAATCCTTCAGCAGTCTCCCCAGGAGGTGGCAGCTGTAGGAGCCTAATGGATATCATCACCTTCAACTGTCAGCTCCTTTTTTCCTGTCTGTCATGACTGTTTACTTCTGATCATACCCGTTGACATTTATGTGTCACAATAGAAAACCGAACCAGTGCAGGAGTAAAGGCGACACTGGGTTTGCGGTTACTTCTTGTATCACAAGAGGCAGCTGGCAACTCATTAACACCATGTGGAGTGTCAAGCATATAGTACATTAGATAAAATTAATGCCTACAGGCCCTGTATATAAGGAGATGACCATAAAAGACAATGAAATCACATGAATGGTTGAAACAGGAATAGTAGAGGTGACAGCTTTAAAAAAAACCCACCACAACAGGAAATAAAGTGGGGAAGGGATGAGTCTGTAGGCTGAGGTACAGGAGCATGTCAAGTCTTTGGTTGTCATTCCTTGTCATTTTCATATTTAGACACTGAAGAAAGACACATGGCATAGGAGAGCTCTGCCTGGCATTTGGTGACTTACTAGAGTCCGCGTGCTTGGTAGCAAAGGTAGCATTAAGACCCTCAAAGATAATCACCCACCTTGTCTTTAGCTATTATCCAACAGCATGAGCACCCAAGAATTAGATCCAGCCATGGCAATCCAGGGAGAGGATGTTAGATTGAGTACCATCCTGAGAGTGATGAATAGAAACGTGCTTTTCTTCATAAACAGCTGACATGGCTTTGTGTAAAGCAGGCTCTGAGTCCTTTATTCACATTCTCCGGAATGATTGCTCTTCTTTTGTACTAGATGGTCTGCATGGACCATTTGCCCTACACTTTGTTCTATTTGCAAATGCTTTTCTCTGTCTTCTCTTTCATGTCAGTGAATACTTCGGCTAATCCATGCTCCAAATTTTGGCAGGTGAAACCTGGGTTATGCAGGTGAAACATTTTGCTTTAATGAGACATTTCATCTCAAATAATTTAAAATTTACAGAAAGTATTAAACGCATACGAAAGTTTAACAAAAAAAAAACAAACCCAGTGATCATTAATTTCAAATGAATTAATTTTCTGTTGCAGATTTTTTAAACATGCATTTACATTGTTGTCTCTTGATGGGAATTTTAGATACTATTTGGATTTATCTACTTCAGTATTTTGGATAGATGGGCTCCAATTATTCTATAGAATACTAAAGTATTACTGTGCACTCCAGGAAGCATAGCAAATGGTATCGAGTGGAAATGTGGAACAGTGGAAATGACAGGTAGATTTTTGTACACAAAATGTCATTATCATCACAAAATTTTATTACTCACTGGACGTCATAAACCACTGAATTTCCATTTAATTAAAACAGGAAGACCCTGTAGACTGCAGATGAGGTCCCTGGGCACTGTGGTTGCAGTGCTGTGTCTGCTAGTAGTACGTGTTAGTTCAGGTCAGTTCAACAGGCAAGAATTTAAACAGGACATCAGTCTTCCATGCCACTAAACTGATGGAAGCATGTTTAAAGAGAAGAACAAAACCTTACATATTCTTCTTACTTTAACAAGCTGCTTTAAAATTTCTCAAAGGAAACGGAGGAAAATAGTTTTTAAAGCTATTCATTGTCATAATTAAATTGTTGCCAAAAATTAATTGTGGACCAGTGTATTGTCTCATTAAAAAAAAAAAAAAAAAGTAAGTACCTGCTTTGATTTCATCTTTTGGCAGTTTATTTTATGCATTTATTGTTCGTTAATTAGAGTTCCTACATATTTGCCCTTCTTGCCTGATTGCCTTTGCCTTTTATAGCTTACGGTGAGCTTTCCTTGCCTTTGCATTTGAGATAGCCACCTACAGTGATTGCGTCAGTTCCCTTCATAATTTTTATTAATCCTCACTGAGGATTTTTTCCCCTAAAGAAAACAGAGGTCTGCTGTATTTCATTTAATTTTCTGAGCTTCTCAGGATCCTCTGCCATTCCAGATGGTTTCTTAGATCTGTTATCTGTTTCCTTAAGGTGGCTGGGATGCTGTTTCGAGTGTGTGATCCTGCTAGAGCCATGCATACTGCTAGAATAATGTTCTCTGACTTCTATGTGACAAAAAGGTCAGGTTTTCAAAGGCTGCAGGGCAATCATGTTGACCCAACTATTGTCGTGGGCTGCCCAGCTTGCTGGCAGCAGAGTAGCTGAAGTGACATGCAGATGGCATTGGGGCATTGCTGCCTTTCTGGTGCAGCTATTGAATTTGGGGGATCAGAGGACAGTGATGGTGTAACTGCAGTTTTGTTTTTCTTATTATTCTGTGGGACAACTGAAGACCATCCACCAGTAGTAATGAAGTTAAACAAGTGGATCCTGTAGTTAAAAGTTGTTAAAAGCTCTTAACATATAACTTTTAAACATGTTCTGTATAGCTGGAAGAGGTAAAGCAGCCGTGTTCAGATTTGCACTGGGGAAGCCAGGCCAGAGTGGGGGCCTCCCCTGCCTGCTGGGGCTCAAATGGGGCAATTGCTCCCCCTGGCACTTCCTGGCCTGGCCTAGGGCATCCCCAGAGATTGGCTCACAGGAGCCTTAGGGGGCAAGGTGCTTCCTCACTTTGGGGTCTGGAAAGAAGAGCTGTGTTTTGTATGGTCCTGGGTCACACCCTGTCCCTCCTGGGTTGGGGATCCACAAGACAGCGCTTGATGGGCAGGGCAGGGTGTGAGGAGGTCCAAGGGCTCTGGCTGTCCCCCAGCAAATGGCTGCCTTGCACGAGCCACCCTTTCCCACCTCAAGATTGGCAAAGCCACAAGCATCCAGCACTCACACAAGCATAAATGTGCCAATTGATTCGGAAGTGAATTCCTTCACTTAGGAAGTGAAGTAGGAGTGTTTAATTTCAGTTGATAAGTTACAGGTATCCCAAGAGCAGATTCATAAGCCAATAAATCTCATAAGGTCATTTCCCTTGCCGTCAAAAGGGCTCTCATTTTATGCTCAAGTGGACAGCAATTTCTTATTAACTTGGTAGGGACCATCCTACCTAGCTTCCTGTATCTAGTCTGAGGGTTATCACCTGCTTCTTTACTTGGTGTTAGCTCAGTAGCAAGGGGAGGCTAACTGAAAAGGCAGCATTGACAGTGAAAGCATCCATAATGTGAGGAAGGCATTTCTTCCTGCCTTACCCCACCCAGTATTTTTCTGTTCATGAATGCTGAGTATTTCTCAAGACAAATATGCTTGCTTGCTTGGTTTTTGGTAAGCATATAGTAGTTACTGCATTATTGTCCTGTTTCTGTGTTGCTGTATGGAAGATAATCTCATTTTACATTTTCTTTTGCTTATAAAACTTGGTTGAAAATATGACTCTTAATTCCTGAGCAGGTTTTTCTCATCCTACTGTGTTTGCTTCAGTTTATCTTGAGAAGGACCACCACAGTTTAGTTTTCCTTTCTGTCTCTCTGTTCTGGTTGTCCATATATTCCTACAAGAATAATTATTTTGAGTGATATTTTATTGACAAGTTGCTTGAAAAATGAATCAATGCCAAACTTCTCATAACTAGTTGCTTCATTAATTTGTATATTATAAACAAATCAATTTATAAATATGTTCAAGTACATGCAGATGAAGATAAGTGATGATTACAAGTACACATAACTGTAAAAAGTTTGAAGAGTCTTTTAGTGAATCTGTCTTTCCATCCTTCCAGTTCGTTGAATAAAAATGTAAATCAGTGTAACTAAATCCTACTCCTAAATGCAGTTTTACTTCTTTTTCTTGCAGTAAACACCGAAAGCATGAAGGTACATGACTTAAGTGGACTTTTGCTCTGAACAGAAATGCGCTCTGTTTTGAGGCATCCTTTCAAGCTGTTGTATCTCTTACAATAAGCATGCATATTTTAAGGCCATTTTGAAACAGAGCACTTTGTAATTTAGTAATGAATAGCACTATAAGATGTTACATAGTGACTTGAGTCAATTTTAGGAGGTGGGAGCTAACCACATTAGGTGTTTCAAATCATGCAGTATTCTTTGGAGTTGCATAATAGCCACCAGCATCAGTAGTTTTTCTGAGCGCCTTAATCTGTCCTTTGGAAGGCGTTTGCTGTTTGTTTCAAAATAAAACAGTTACAGCAGAGGCACCTGGGTTTGCGAGGAAGAAAAGGGATGCTGACACCTGGCAGATAGTTTCCTGGCGACATAACAGGGTCTAAAATATTGAGGTGGACAGTGCTTCTTTAAGGTAACGTGTACTCCATGCTGTGCCACATGCTTTAAAGCTATGCCTGACTTTTGCCCACGACAGCTATTGCGCTGTAAGCTATCGAAGACGCGTGTCGCTTCAGGTGTGCTCCCAAAGCCTGTGAAGAATCAAAGCATCTTGGCCGGTCGGCAGTCTGCCCAATGACCTTTTTCTCGTGTAGCTCGATGATGGGTTGTGAAGGGGAGAGCTGGTTACAGTCAGGACTGGGGGGACCTGCCGTCGCTTGACGGCAGGTTCAAATCAAACCCAATAGTTGCTTCTTGTACTTTCTTCCTGTGTCCTGCCAGCTTGCTGTATGGCTGCCACAACGGTAACCCTGTGAGTGGCTTGATTGGTGAGGATTTACATGTGTGCTAATTAGAGTGGAATAAATGATTGGCTGTTTGCTGCATCGCCATAAAGGGTGCCCAGATGTACACACTACGTGAACATAATGTGCACGGGCATGGCGCATCAAAGTTTGTCAGCTGCATTACCTCAGCAGGCTTAGGACCTGTCGGAGAGCATTTGCTGATAATTGTCCCCTATGATTTAGTGTCTGACTTGGTGAAAGTGAAGGACCTCAAAGTACTGCCTTGGCAAGGGAATTTCTGATCGTTTAACAAAAGTAATAAAATGAGCTAAAAATCTGTCAAATGAGAATGGAAAAAATAAGTTTAGGCCTATAAGCAAGCACTTTAAATAGAGGAATTTTGTGTGCTTGGAAATAGTTCGGAACATAAGACTAACTAAGCATCAAATTAGCTGCCACAATTAACAATAGACACTGAACAGAGTGTTTAATTACGCTTAATTTGTTGTGATACAGCATAAGTCTTCAGTTATGAATATCCCCCAGATGCCCAAGTATCCCCTGTATAGCTAAAATACAGTTAACTTTGCACATTTGGTTCATTTAACAAAGCAAATACAGAACATTGCCTTCAATTTAAAAAAAAGTCTGCTTTAGATGAAGGGAAAATAAATTTACGTCTAGAAATGATCATTCTTTTCAATCTCTCTCAAAAAAAATCTGGTCTATATCGTCTTTAGTGAAAATATATAATTAAGACAAAATCCCATAAGTATCGTATTTATGCACAAAAATCGGTAATATCTGATTACTTTGACAAGTAATTTTGTACTTACATGTTCACAATATTGATAATGTATTAATGTACAATGATTAAATGGTTAAGCTGCCATATTAAAGTTATGAGCAGGAACATTTATCCAGCATAGCTAAGCAGGAACAAAGACTGTCCATTTACAGATGGCATTATTCAATCTCTGAACTGCTCAAAGATGTTAGTGGTACAGCATTGATTGTGAGCTCTGATACTGCGCCTCACTTGAATGACCCAATAGAGTTAAGTGATAAGGTTAAGTTAATTACTGTATCTGTGCTATACAGCTTCCACATGATTACTGCTGAGAAAGATAGTGATTCTTCTTGCTTTAATTAAGCAAAAGAGAATGAAAAGATATAATTGGTTTTTATAATAATCCTGTCTTATATCACTATCAACAAGCGTCATGTGTTTTTTTTCCTACAACTTCGTTGCATGAATTCATAGCAGCACATTTTGAATGGTAGAATGTAGAAGTAAATTATTTAAACCCTTTTCCTAAAACACGGTGTCAGCTAAAGAATTAAATAGTTAATAGCTGTACTAATACTTTTGTGGCACGAAAGGGCCTGTGACAGTAAATTGTGTACCAGATATGAAAAATCCATATTTGACAGTTAAAGAGCATCTGCTACTTTTTGTATTTATATTACAAGATAAAAAACATTTTAACAAATACTTTCATTTTGCTTCTAATCATATATTGAACTGCAGTATGGTGGCTTTAATATTGTGTTGTGAGCAAGAGCTTTAATGGTGTTTTATTTTAAATATGCTCATTATTTGCCTTTGGTTTGAAGGTGAAAGGGAGTTGGAAAGGGTTCAGAAAAAAAACTGAGCAATCTCTCTTACAATAATACTCTTTTTTTGTTCTAGTCATGCATATAATAAAACGTGTATATTGTGAGGTATGCAAAAGCAGTCTTACATTGAAAATAATGAATACAGATGAAAGCTGACAGTGAAAGAGGGGGAGAGATGGTAGGTAGGTTTTAGTCCTTCACATGTTAAGACCTGCTTCTGTGAAACATTCTGCATAGGTAATCCCATGTCTCTGCATTGAGCTCTGCTAAAGCTCACAAGTTCACAAAGGTCTGCACAGAGGCAAGATTATTTTACCATATCTTTGCTTATGTAAGTAACCTCACAACAGCAGCATCAGGTACTTGCCATTTTCCTAAATACTGCCTTCCAAGCAGAAAGGGAATACGTGTTGGCTTTCCTCATTGTTGGGTTATGCAGGTGCTAAGCTGCTGGTGGTTTGTGTGTAAATGGATTTGCTTCAAACTTCTGTTTTCTTGTTGGATTTTGGTTTTTTAAAGTATGATTGCAGTGTCTCAAGTTGATTGTAACAGGAATTCTGATAAACATTGTTAAATTAAAAATAGCCAAGTGTCTGTTTTCTCTTTTTTTTCTGCTTGTGGGAAAGGAAAGCTTATTATACCTCATCGTGCAGATAGGCATGACTTTAAAATGCTGTTGAACAAAAACAATTGGAAAAAGAAGTTCCATGCTGCATATATAAATTCTCAGCAAAGTAATTGGTAGTCCAGGGGAAGACATATATTCTTTCCTAAGTACTTTAGTTCTATTTTAATATTATCCTTTCATTCACAATAGTGAAGTTTTATTTCCTTAGCAATGATTTGTTTGCAAATAGGATGCATTGAGATTAAAATTGTGGCACTCGAGATTTTAAAAGCTCTTTGGTTCCGTGTCTGCCTATGGACAACCTCCTCCTATTTTGTAGCTGCCCAGAATTAATTCGATAGTGTTTCTTTTCTATAGAAGACTTGTATGCAGTGGTATGCAGTTCAAACCATTTTTTTTCTTTTTCTCCGTAATTCTAATTCCTTCTTCCTGATAAAAATACCTCCTTGAATTAGGAAAGTCTTAGTATCCTAAGTAAAACAACTAAATACAATGTTTGTCCAGTGGTTTGGTTTTTTTTTGATAGTAAGTATGTTTAGAGGCTTTTTGTGTGTTCGTGGAAACACTGTGAAACTGCTGTTGCAGAACCTGTATATGAATAGAGAGAATCCCATGCATAGGGAGCCTTGGCTGCCACAAAAGGAGATCGAATGGAGAATGAGGGAGAGGCATTCCTAATTATCAAAGTATAATATTTATAAATAATTTGGAAGGAAAGCTCTAGGACTTGGACAGCGGTAGAGTTTGAAGTTACATGCAGCCTGCTTTAAGAGATCAGTTTGATTTTCGTCTCTAGATCCATGAATTTGAAAATCTCAGTCAAAGGATTTATTGGACAGTTTCTTCCATTACCTGTCTACTGGTCCCTGCTCCCTCATTCTCAGAAAACTAAAGTAACTAATCACTCTTCATTTAGGATATGTACTAAAGGGTGTGGTAACAAAGGATGTATTTGGCTCATTCAATACTATTAAGGATTGGATGGGTTGGTAGAGAAGATTCTGAAAAACTGTGTGGTTTGGGGTTTCTTGTTTTGTTTGGGGGGGGGGGGGGTCACTGTATTCACTTGTTCCTTGGGTGAGCTGAGGATTTCCAGCTCTTCGGCTGTCAACTTGATGTCTTTTGTCAGCTCTGTAGTCAGTTTTTAAAAGGTTCTTGACATTTATTACAAACAGATGCAATGCCACTTGGAGCATTTTCCTCTTGTTCTTTGTCTTAATAAATATATTCTTTGCCTGGAAAGCAGAATCTCTTCTCCCCACTTGGAGTGTTATAGTTTGTATCGGTGATGGGAAAATAAAGCAACTAGGAAGACAATGAAAAGAGATTTGTGGAAAAGAATGCTCTGGAAAGTTCTGAGCTTTCCATGTTCTGTAAATATTTTGAAGTTCAAAGAACCATCTAACTTCTGAGTTCTCAGTCTTTCTTCAGATGGTATAAGCACGGATGCAGAAAAGAGGCATTACGTATGTGGTAATGATATCTGCCCTCATGCTGTTTGATTGCACAATTTTACAGTGATGAACACTGCTCGTGCTCAATTCTTTTTAAGAATATTGCTAACGTTTAATGTTTCACAGGAAGGTGAATGAACAGGGGACAATTTCAGTCTTCATGACAACTGGGCAAACATATCTCTTCAGTACTTTTACATGTAGTGTAATACAGCAGAGCTAACAGCTGGGAGTAAGTGTAGCTCATATAACATTTCTGTCCTGCTAGACACATGATGGGTTAGCATTGTGTAATAATAACAATATTCTCTAGTTATGTGCTTCTTAATGTATCAAGATGTTTACATATTTCAGCTGAGGTGGTGCTTATTTCATTAACTCGCATTGAGGAAAAGCAGCTTGAAAAGTTGCTTTCATATGTCAAAGTGATGAAAAAATGAGTTTGAGGCCTTTATGATCAAGAACATTTTCTGCCTCTTTTTAATGATATAGAATAGTAATGACCTGCAGTTTCATTTATTCTGGGAAAAAGTATAATTGCAAAAATTAACTTGTCATACACCACAGCTCAGCAAAGTTACTTTCCTATAAGTCTGTGGTCACAGTATGTTTTTTTGCAATTCAGCATCTGGCTCTGTGGGGTACTGATGGCTTCTATGAAGTAAAGTACCAGGGTGAGCAATTAAATGTAAAGTGACAGCATAAAATATGATCATTACGGTTATACAAAAGACACATTTATGAATTTTGCAGATAACTGTCATTTTTTCTACTCATATTTGCTCTTTCTTTGTTAGCTTAATATTTCTTGTGCAATTCATTTTTTTTCTTCTAAAAAGTGAACAATGCCTTTTTAATTATCCTGACACTTGTTTGTGTCTTTCTTATTTGTCACATTTGAAGGCTAATGATACCTCTTTCACTTTGTTCTGACACTATACTTTCAACTTTATTTCAAAATCAAGGACTGTTTTTTAAATTAACACAAAGGTTGCATGATGAGGCTAGAATTTCTTATGGAAATGAGTTTGTGTTGATCGGATAATGTGCTGCACCTGAAAGAAAGACTATCTGTGTTCAATTCTCAGGGGCCACCAGGCAATGTTTTGAAGTGTTCTTTTTGAACTTAGCTTGTGTTTTGTCATTGAAGAGGGAAGATTGGTCTTGATAGAAGTTATTTTAGCCATAACAGGTATGAAAAATACCATATAGATCTTTCTGTGTGTTTTCTTTGCAAATATCTGTTTCCACACTGGAATAATAATCCTGTTCTTTCTGTAGTTGTTTATATTTTTGCTGTCTTCTGTGGGAGGGTGTATTTTCCTCATGCAATATATATATATAAAAATACACACTATATATATATGTCATTGCATAGGATGCTGAAAATGATCGTACCTCTTGCCAATATCAGTTGGATATATTGAAGGAAAGGGCGGGGGTATAAGGCAAAAAGGACCACAAAATCCTAACATTCCAATGAATACCAGTAATACAAATAAACCTGTGATGTTCCTTCTTCTGATGTTCTCAGTATTTTCTTCAGAAGCTTTCTACTGGTTTCTGCTGGTGCCACAAAAGAGACTGCAGCAATACGCAGCCTTATCTTCAATTTCCAAAACCTTGGCAGCTGGTGAGTGCCAGTGGTAGGAAAGCTCTGTCCTCCGCTCTCCCAGAGAAGTCCTAAACCTACTTCCAAAACTACATTGAGGACAGCAGTCATCAGGATTGCTGAGCATCACCTTTGGAAAGATGTCTGTTTACCATATATTTAAAAACAACTGAACAAAACTCACTGTTAGTTCACAATTGTTGTGTCTAGAAAGCTAGGTGCTCTTTCCTTCCTTTTCCCCCATAGTAGCTTTTCTTAAATGCATGTAATGCCCTGGAGAGCATGTGCCTGGTAAAATTGTCAAATGCTATTTAAACGTCTTAATGGGGAAGGCAGTGTTTATCTTGGAAGCCCCTCTGTCTCCTAGCTGCATTTGACAGGGAGGATTAACGAAGACCCCAGTGTTTGGGAGCAGGGGACAGTGTGGTTTGTGGTGGGGGTGGCTGGGCTTTGGGTCAGGCCTTCACCTGGGGAAGGTCCCTTCACCATCACAGGTCAGGAGGAGACAGAATCCCATTATGTTCGATGGGAAATGCGAGATGCTTTAAGCAGCCCTCCCCTCAATTAAATTGATGGCACAGTAACCTGGCATTGATTCCCTGGTGATAAGGGAGATGACCCCACTTAAGACTGCAGAGAAAAAATGATAGGAGCAGAGAGTATAGTTCTCAGTCAGCATTATGCGTATAAATGGATAGTATACAGAATTTAAAGGGATAGGTAACTCAAACTGGAACTGCTTGCTTCACCGATACATTCCTTGTTACAAAAACTCTTCAAAGTTGACTGGCTTTTAAGTAGCAATTTGAGATGGAGATGGAGATTTAAGGATCTTGGAGCATTTCTATTTAGAGCACCTATTGTGTAATCTCCACACTCCCGTAGCGTAGAGAAAGGTTTGTGATAAAAAGAATTGGAAATTAAAAGGGATAATATCTGTGGCAGACAGTCTCAAGGGGATTCAGTATCTCTCAAGCAAATATGACTCCAATATAAGCTTCTCAGCTGAGGATGTTATTAGGTGCAAATAAGAGCTAATTTTTTACAGTTTATGGCTCTGGGAATATGAAATGGAAACCAGGTGAAGAGTCAGAATTAATTAAGTAAAAAAGAGAGGAAGAGCTAGTGTCGTTTAAAATCTAAAATGCCACTGAAACCTAAGTGGTGTGGTATAGCCACTGCTGTCAGGAGGAAGAGATGGGATCGCCACAGCCAGGTAACCCTCATAGGTATGCAAAACTTGGCTGTAATGTGCAAACCTCTTTTTCTTTATAGGTTAGGTTTAGGTTAGGGTTTAGCTCAACCTGAGGTAGGCTAAAAGTCTTTCAGAAACCTTGTTACCCCCAAAGGAACAAAAAAGCTTCCAGGAAAAGTCTGAATTAAGTTGCACAAGCTCAGCACTATGCCTTGTTCATCCATGACTTTTAGGTTGTGTTCATGTCATGCAATGTAATGCTGTTGGGAGAAACCCTAGCTAACTCTGTTCCTTGATGCTCCACCATCCATAATATACCATATGGCTAATTTCCCTAGTAGAATACCTTTATAATGTACACTGCTACCAGCAACAAACCTTGCTCTGGATTTGCAAATTGATTGAATGCAAACTATGGCATTGTGCCATTGCAGATCTACACAGGGTGGCTTAAGTGTTTGTGTTCTGATGACCATTGCTGCCATCCAATATATGTACTGTTGGATGTATTTAACGGGTGGAATTGTTAGCACTAGACGACCATGTAATAGCTGGTTGAGTGTCTGAGTGAGGTCTGATAAACCTATGGAGGAAGCAGCTGCTGGAAGAAAAATGTTCCCCAATTTCTAAATTATTGGTTAGCTATTGTGTAACATGCTACTTAGAGTGGTTGCTATTTGAAAAGTAACTGTCCATAGTCATATAGAGCAACAAGTGATAGAAACCCCAGTGAAAACTTCATGAAAAGGGACAAAAGTTTTCCTGTGGTAGAAGGACCAGATTCTATGCTGAACTCAAACAATGTTGCTACATAATACTACAGCATACTTTCTCAACGGCTTTCTTGTTCTTCACTGTCATAGCTCTTATTAAGAAAAAATAAATTGTTAGCTTTTATGGTGCCTCAGAAGTATTAACCAAGTGTAAGTGATACAGGATGTCTACAGAAGTGCCTTTAGCACAGTAGATTTGAAAGGTGTGAACTTGTCTCTTCATCTCTGAGGTGTTAATTCAGATGCCCAATGATGATGCTTTAAATGTCAATATTATTAACTGCTCTGTTATTCATGGGCAGAAAGGAGAGGGAAGATAGACTGTTCTGCACAATTAACTGAACTGACATCTCTTTTTGGTTCCACAAAAATTAGCAATTGGAAGATAGTGCAGTCTCCTATATTTTCTTTCTGCATTCCAGGAAGAGTGAAGCATAAGCAGCCTTGCAAGGTCCATCAGCATCTGTGATTTTCTGACAGGCATCATCTGTTAACAGCAACATTACCTATTTGGAGCAATACTTAGGTGGCTTGTAAAATACAAGCTCTGCCTATCCTAGCGGGTTTGCAAAGCAACTTTCAAGAAATTACTTTCTCTGTCCTCCCTTTTCAACATGGGTGCAAGTTCCTAAAATGATGAAACCAAAAAAGAATACATTTAGACTACACATTTTATTTCCTTCTGACTTCAGTTTATTTATGACCATAAAGTCCAATGTGGTTCTGGCTAAACTCACCTTGCTTCATTCTCTTGCCTAGGAACTTACCTCCTTGAGAGTGCATGTTGTTGAGTAGGCATAATGGGCCTCATTCTTTAGCTTTCAAAAGACAAGAATATTGCAAGTATTGCCTTTTATATCATTATAGTGAAGTTAAATGTTTACTAGAATATTTTTCCTTTTTGTTTTTGGTATATAAAAATTTCCACTGAAGAGAAAATATGCATTAAAGACAGGCTGCCTCTGCAGCTCTCACACAAATGAAAATGGCATAATTCCAAGGTTTCCAGTGTTGTATATAAAAGGAGAATTACTATATTGCATACAGAATATATCAGCTTAAGAGAATGTGACCATAATGAGGAAAGAAAATCAAAGAAGTCACAAAGTTCAAAGAGTGAAAGCCATGTGCTAAATAGTGCTGTTAGACCTCTTGCTTTTTTTCATCTGCCATGTTGCCTCCAAGCTACCTGAAATGTGGGGCTCTGAAAAGATATTAGTATTCAGAATGTTTTGTTTTGTTAGTATTAATATAAATAAATAGGGGAAAGGAAGATGTGGTGATGTCTCTACAGCTTTTGATGAAGTTAACAAACATGCCGTGAAGTTTAATATCCCTGTATGAAGATAGTCCTGCCTTTGGGTAAGGATGTACCAATCTTGAATGATTTAATTGCCATCATGACAATGACCCCATTCACTTTGGTGATTTGGGGCTTTCCCTCTTTTTAGAATATTCGCTACCAGTGAAAAGGAGTGAAAGACCAATTTCAGTTATTTTTCTATTTGGTTAATGAGGGAAAAATAAATACTGCTTATGGTTATGGAACATACCTTGAGTTTAAGATCTGTTTAGTATCAAGAGAACTTTTTAAAAGAATTTTCAGCTTTCAGGATTACCTAGATAGGTAAAAAAATGCTGGTAACAGTGTTCTGGCCTCCAATAAGCAAATGTACCTCTACCTCAGTATGTCTGCATTTGTGCTTATTATGAACATTTCTCTCTCACTGACTAATGCTATCTAAGTGAATGGATTAATAATAATAGCATATATTTTCATAATGTAGAATGTAGATATGAATAAGGGAAGAGTTCGTGTAAGTTCATTAAATTAGTTCAGCTTTAATAGAGGTGGCTTGGAAGGTTTAAACTCCTCATAGTTGTATTGGCTCAACTGGCAATCTGCTTGTGTCTTAGTACTATAGATTATTGGTTTTGTTTGCAGGTTGCACCTGTGTTATAGAAACCATTTTCAAAGGCTGAAGGCACAGCCTGTGCTGCAAGGAGCTTGCATTTAACAGACACACAAATTAGGTTCCAAGGTTAACCTGTGCCCCTCAGGTTAAACCCCTCTACAAATTAGTGTCCTGGACTGCTGCCAAAGCACACTAGTGATTGGCTCTTGTGTATCTAAGCTCCAATAGTGAAGAGTGGTGGACAACCCCTATTTTGTTGGAGATATTACTTTAATGTACTGCTCACAGGTAGCTAATTCCAGTTACTGCCAAAGAAGAAAACTGTGTTACAAATGTAGCCTAGCTGTTCAGGCATGCCGCTTTTTAATCAAGGAATTCTATAGATTAATGATGATAATGGAGCACAAAATGCTAACTGTATTGTCTGTCTTGCACATGGTAATGGTGTCTGGTACTGTAGTGTTTCATTAAGGAAGATGGCCTTGTGGTCTGATACTACACTAGCATGCAGGCTAGGGGTGTCCACTTATTAGTGAAGCAGCAGGAGCAACTCCATCTTCTTAACATTCAATGTAGAAGGGGTGTGAAAGTTTGCAAGGCTTCATGTGAAATTGAGAAATGATTCTGGATAAATCCAGTGTTTTCATTTCTTTGCCTCACAAGTTAAAGAAATGAAATTATTAAACTAGAATGGCAAGGTATTTTAATGCTATGGAATATATGTATAAAACAAGTATTTGGAGGCATTGTATTCTGAGAAAGACTGAAATACAGTAGCCTGAATTTTTAGATTGCAGCCGTATAGCTGTAGAAGTTGTTCCTTTCTTTTGATAGATGTCACTACTATTTATCACCTAGTGTGTATATATAATATGATAAAGTGTGTATTGTGGTTAAACATACCTGGCCTGCCTGTTTTTAAATGCCTTGATACATTGCATTAAAAGATTCTTCTTTAATTTTCTTTAACTTGGAATTAAATTTTCTGGGTTTTGATACCTCCCTTACATTGAAGTGTAGGTGTCTGTTTTACACTGACTTACTTCTGAATATTTTTAAGCTGAAATAATTGGATTTCTCTATAAAACTGAAAATAAATATGGAAAAATACTGGAAGTTTTGTAGCTATAGAGCAAGATTCATGTGGGCAGTGCAATGGTTGTGATTTCAAGGGCAATCTTTCTGTTGGAGTTTCCCAAGCACTAGGTGCTTGACTTTACAACCTTAATAATGTAATTTAACGTTCTTTTTGGTTTATAATTGCACAGTACTTGTGTAATAGATCATTACAAAATAATAGGTTTTAATTGGAAGTGGTCAGTTTTTGTGGGTGTGCTCCACAGCAGTTTTTATTGACACAGTCAATATTTCTGTTGTTGTAACAGTGGATGTATAAGGAATCATGTTTCAAATGCTCAGCTGAAGGCCTTGCAGACAAAATATATGCCTTCAGATTTAGTATAAAGGCTTACTCCACTGGGGTGATGGGGTTGCAGCACCACAGCACTGCTGGATCTTTGGCATAGAAGTATAAGCTATTGCTGATATGTGGTAGTGCTCTCATGGTTAGTGAGACTGTAAAGACCAGTCAGGGAGTCGTCCAGTACACAAAATAAAGTTTTTTTTTCCCCTTCCATAGGTTATGTTATAATCCTCAGCTGTGCTTTTTGTTTCAAATTTATTTCATTTTTTGGGATCTCATGTCTTAGCAAGATGCTTCAGCTGCATGCACTGTAGTGGTAAGTGGTCTTATTGGCAGGAGGGATTTAGATTCAACAGTGGGTTTAGCTTCAGGGCAGCCAGGTAAAACCCATGCTAAAAGGAAGGAGGGAGCTTGTTAGGCACACAGGAACGGTAGCAACCCCAGAGTTACAATTAAACTGCTGTTGGCTTGTTTAGGATGGAGGCATCTGTCAACCAGTCTTCTGTTTGAAGGCCTGAGAAATCATACAAAATAAACTGTCCCTTGTTAACTTGATTTGTGCTTTTTCTGTGAAAGATTTGTTTTCCTTGTTTGTGTGAGACAATGATCTGATCTCCACTATGTGTATCTCAAATATTCTAAAATTGCATACCTTATTTAGGATAAAATAAGCCTTTTCCAATTAATAAACCTGAGAATAGGTCAACCTCAAAGACAGAAACATAAACCACCCACAAGTGGCCATTAAATATTTATGGACTGAGCATTTGTTAGAATTATCAACGGATATCATAGGTTTGAAAGGCTGCATCCCTAAGAATAAATGATGATATTAAGCATTTGTAAGCACTTTGTAATTAAGGATACTTTTAAACTAGACTTCTGATACTTTCTGTATAGTGGTTGTTGAAAATGGCAGGTGGTTAAGAGGATCTGAGCTGTACAGGGTGGTCTGGCTGATGATAATAATAATAATATATAATGTATAATAATAATGTACAGGGTAGTACCAACATAGGGGTACCATAACAAGAAGGAAAAACAGGCTAATGTCTTTTAGACAACAGAAAACAGATGTGTAGTGGGAATGAACACCCATGGGAAGTAACAGCCTTGTTCCAATGAAAACATCAGGCATTTCTGTCATTTCTTTGGATTGTTTGAACTTCAAATCTTTGGATTTCAGTTTGGAGACAGGTTTTGGGCATTGTGTTCTTTTTAAGGCTATTATTTGTAGTGTAACTGGAACCTCATTAAAATCAGACATGGAATGAAATTGGTATATAAAAGAGTGTATCTTCTAAAGCAGGGGTCTGTTATGACCACAGTCTTTAAAGGGCTTTGAAACTAGAGCTGATCTGACCTTGGGTGCTGTCCTAGCCACATGGTCACACCCCTAGCCTCTTCTTGTCAAATGTGGCTTGGAAAGCTGGAAGGTAAGCTGGAGCTTTGGGGATGCAGGGATGGTGAAGAGTGTGTGGGAAAGGGGCAGCACGGGGACCATGTGTCCTGTTTAACACCAGGCTTAATGCAGGTGATGCCTGTGTCATTCCTGATTGGAGAATATGGTTGCATTAGCAGTGGCACTGGGAAACCAGTTGGGTTGGCTTTGGGCTTGTGCCGATTACAAAAGTGAGACTGTTGTTTGCTTTTTAACGTTCTGTCTTTAAGATCATCCTGCCTGGTGTAACAGTAACTATAGACTTGTCCTCCTGCTATAAAGCACCATTCTGTCACCTTTAATGAGGCACATCTGGATTTTAGGAAGAAGGGCAGTTATGCACCTCTAAATATTTTCACCATTATCTCCATGTACTGTCTCCACTAGCTAGCTGTGCAGTGCCTGTGTATGTGTATATATGCATGTGTATTTATATTATAAATTACTATTAAAATGGCCAAATTCCCCATCACATTTCTGAACTAAACAGTTTAACAAATGTAGTGTCCCCAGCCTCTCTTCACACTTAGAAATGCCCATTTTTTCCCACTATTTAAGAAGAAATAGTTGCTGTATCCTCTTCTACACTTCCTGAAAAAAAGCAGAAGATTTAGAAAGGAGTGTCTTCATTTTTATGTTCTGTCCATCTCATGTTTGATTTCTGCAATGCAGCAAGCTTAGCACCTTCATTGTACTTAGCGTGCTTATTCTTTTTAATGGTTGCACTCTTGTTTTTGTTGTCCCACTTATGGCTCTTTTTTTCTTTCTTTCTTTCTTTCTTTCTTTCTTTCTTTCTTTCTTTCTTTCTTTCTTTCTTTCTTTCTTTCGTTCTTTCGTTCTTTCGTTCTTTCGTTCTTTCGTTCTTTCTTTCGTTCTTTCTTTCGTTCTTTCTTTCGTTCTTTCTTTCGTTCTTTCTTTCGTTCTTTCTTTCGTTCTTTCTTTCGTTCTTTCTTTCTTCTTTCTTTTCTTCTTGGATGTATATTCTTGTAAACATTTTCTTTTGCTTTGTCTGTTGATAGTGTATAAGCTCAGCACTGATTGCAGGTAGACTATTTTAACTTGTAACAGAAATGCCAAGCACGGGTTCTATTTCTTTTACTACTTCTTGTACAGAGTTTTTTTTTGAACAATGGTATACACTACCAAATAATTTATCAGTTCTAGAAAAAAGTGCTAAGCTAAATGAATGCTAAAGAATGTTTTTTAATATGGGGGAAAAAATAGGAAAAAGTATTTAAGTCTGTATGTGTCCCTGCAGAATATTTTCTGTTTAGTCTAGTAAGTTTGTATAGTGAAAATAAGTTTCTATTTTAAGCTGCGTGAGTCAAGGCTCTTGCATTTCTACAATAATAATTGTTGTTTAAAGTTGGGCAGCTTTTTAAAATTCAAGAATGTATTATTACAGTGGTTGTCGTTGAGATCTTAGGCTTTTTTGCCCATAAGCATAAGGGTAGGAAACTATTTCAGTATTCTATATATGTTAGTAAACGACTAGTAACACAGGATTTTAATTGTAGCAATACCAACATACATACCAGGTTCATTTCAGACCTTGTGTTGTGTGCTGACAAATGACATAGTAGCCTTATTACCAAGTCATGATAGACTTTCATGCTTTAAAATAAATATCTCAAATGTATGGAACAATATGAAACTTCCTTTTCCTTTTGAAGAGCTATGTAGACAAATACAAACTTGATTTACATCTAGCCTTCTCTTACAACTTAGTAACCCCTCTGTATCTGAATGATGTGTGTCATCTGCCATCCTAAATAAATAAATAACCCCAGTGACCCACTTTGTCCTGTCTACTGGTCCACACTGATGCTGAAGGCTGTCTTATGTGAGTGTGTGTGTGTGTGTGTCTTGTGTTTGTTTAAAAGAAGGAAATGTTTAAGGAATATCCAGATTGGAGAAATTTGAGGGGCCACAACCAACAAACTGGGTGATTTAGTGTTAGTTTATAATGTGCTACCTCCAAAAAAAAAAGCAATTTGATTTGGTTTCCTATGCTAAATGTTCCAATGGTCCTTGATCATCTTATGTATTTTATTGGTCCTATCATCTCTATAAAATTCCAGTAGCTTGCTGTTGTTATTCCTTTTCTTTTAAAAATAAAAGCAATGAAAAAACTCAACCCCTCCTACCTCTTGAGCTTCTGCATACATGTGTTTTATGTTACTCTTGGGTCATATTTCTAATTTTTTTGCATTGTAATTAATATTTTCAATCTGTTCAATATTTAAAGTGGGTAATTTTGAAATCTTTTGAATAATTAAACTGGTTCAATTTTTAATCAATTTAATTTTAAACTTTAGTTCAATCTAAACATTGAACCATTTCAAAAGTTAAACAAGATTAACTGTTTATTTGATCCAAAATTATTGTTATCAAATAGGATTCAGGATTGATTTGGTTTCTTGTACTTCGTTCTCTTCTTAGAATTTCAAAAGTTGAACTGCTAAAATTATCAATTAAAATGTTGAGTTTGGGCTACACTATTTTTAATAAGAGATAATAAGAAAGTTCATTTAATATTACAAACCGTGATTTTACATTGCAGTGGTAGAAAGGTGCCTAATGTACATTATCAGCTTATTAAAAAAAAGCCTGAAATGCTGCAGTAGTAGTAAATTACAGTGTAATAAAACTGAAGCTTTCCTTTCAAACTAATCATTCAAATATCTGAAACATCACGGCAATCCTAAAATAGTAAAATCACTCTGTGTTGCTCATGATTAAAATTTTAGAGTTTTTCTTACGTTTTCTTTCAATGTAGTTATTTTCATACTTAAAATATGGATATTTAGGCCTTCTCAAATGCATAACCTTATCTGTACTGTTGATTTTATTACTTTTTATTTTATAATCCTTTAATCTTATAAAATACACTTGAAACAAATATTTGCAGCAGAGAGCAAGAGTAAAAATGGTTCCTGCTTGCCTTGACACACTTCCAGCATTTCTGCAAGGGGTTTACACCAGAAAGTTGCAATTCCTGGCACTTGCCAAATTAAAACAAAATAGGAAGAAAAATGTTCAGTTGAATCAAAATCAGAAAATATCTTGAAATTTAAGGAGGAACATTGCTTTGAGATGAGAAAATGCAGTCTTCCATCATTAACTGTGTGGGATTTGTGCTTGGTTAAAAACACAACAATAAGAACGTCATGGAGAAAAAAAGTCATCCATCCATGCTTTTTGAGGCTCGGCGAAGCTTATGCTAGTTTGGAAAGATGCTCTTAAAAATGCCACCCCTGCGGTCCTTTCTGCCTTCCTGACAAAGAGCCAGGAGTCTAGGATTTCCACTGCTTTCTTACAGTGTGCAAAGTCACGTCAGCCGTTCTCAGAGACTTTTGATGCGTGGATGTCTCCTGTCATCCCCAATCACGTTTGTACTCTTGAGCCAGGCCTATCGAAACTGAACTCTGCTGCTTTGCTGCAGGTCAGCTTTCATGGACAATTAGTGTTGTAACAGCACTTTGGTCGCAAGTTGTCGTGAGTGTTTATCATAAAGGCATCGTCCCGGGGTGGATCAGCAGTGATCGGCGAGTCTTCTGCTTTCTGAAGCAACTCCTGCTTGCCTTTTCGTGGGTGTCGGTCAGGTGACGGCTCCAGAGGCCTTTCCGCTGCTGCCATGCAGCCCAAGGCTCTCTGGGCACGCTGCTTGCTTCCCCGTGCTCTCGTCTTCCCCGTCGTCCCTCTCAGTAGCTGTCAGATGCCTGTGTTGCGGCGTGCTCTGACAAGAATGAAAAGAGCGATCTTCCCACTGCTGGGCGCCGTGTCAGGATTGACACCTCGGGTATGCTTGATGCCGCATGAGGTGCCCGGCTACAGCACTGTGCAGAAGTAAACCAATACATCTTCAGTATTACTCTACTGATTGTGACTTGATTAGCCTTCTCTCCCCCCTCATCCCCACAGAAATCACCATGGAAACAAGTACTTTTATTATTTTTAGGTTTTTCTTTCTTTTTTAGCTCAAAAGTCAGTATTCTTTAGGGCTCTTCCAAATGCTTTCCTGAACATGAACCACTCTCTTTAGCCTTACTTATGGCTAAGCTTGTGCCCCAGTACCTACTTTCTTGCTGAACAGATTGTTTTTCTTTTCCCTGATTTGTTTTCTTTCCCTTGGAATATCTCTAAGTGCTTTTACTAACAAGGCCAAATAAAAGTTTTCCAATGCTGCAGATACAACTGTGTTCTCATTTTATGGCTGAATAAACCAGAATAATCCACCCAAGTCTTGCTCCTAGTGAAACTGGAGGGAATGTAACTATTTTTGGAGTGCTCAGAATTGGATTCCGAGTAATTTACCTTCAAGAGTGGGACAAATGTGGGGAAGAGATGGAAAAGGTTGAATGCAGTAGCCAGGCGTGTCTGCCCCGCAGTGCAGCCCTGGCACCAGCAGCAATCGGTGAAAATGTCCTTGCTTGACTGTACGGAGTGTGGCAGGAGCAGGCTACCCAAGGAGGAGCATCGGGAGGGGTTTGTACTGCTCTCCTCATACCTGCTCTGGGTGCAACCTGAGCTGGGTGTCGCACCTCTCAGCACAGGCTCTGCCCCTCGCCTGCCTGCTTTTGCTGCTCTCACCGTTGTGACAGCTTCCAGGGAAGTTCATGAGACCTTGTGGGGAAAAAAAAAGCACTTTCAAATTAAGTCTCTTTTCACCTTTGCAGTTGAAATGCCTTAATTTTCAATTTAAAGAATATTCTTATAATGTGGATGAAGAAAAGGGAAGGTTTCAGCTTTCATGTCTTTAGTTGGATCAGTTCAGTTACCTTTATGTTAGTGTGCCATACACAGGTACCTTTATTCCTATGTCTTAATACACATGAGTAACTCTTTGACATTTTTCTTTAATCTTACTTGTTAATAATTTTAGAATGTGATAGTAGGTTTTTTTTTTAATAAATGGTTCTCTATATCTGATGCTTTACTTGGCCAAATGTTATGTGCATTGCAGCTGCTTCACTGAAGAGTATTTTGTAAAATAGAAATGCTCACAGTGTTAGATGTGTGATATGGGCATGCAAAACTCATCTTCACTCTCTCATCAGGAAAAGCAATGTTTTCCTCTCCCTGTATTCTCTGATGAGTGAAAAAACAGTTGATTATAACAGCCATCAAACCACAAAAACCAGCAAGACATTAGAAGCTGTTATGCTTCACGTTATACGTGTGCTATATGTGAAGTGCAAGTATTTCTGCGTACACATAGCAACATTGCATTAACAGTGTAATTTCCTAGCAAAAAAAAGAGTTCATATTTCTCAGCATAGTTGTAAAATCAGGAAATAGAATTACTGTAATGTCCATTGTTTTCTTATGACACAAATCTGGTTTTGTTTTAATGCGCAGTGCTGGTTTTGCAGAGTTGATTTTGATTTCCTAAACCACTCAGATGTGACCATTCTAAAGGGTGCAAGTGTTAAGAGGGAAGCAAACCCATGATCTGTATAGTCTTATTTGTCTCAAAGTTCTGTTTTCTTATCAGATGCAATATACTCAGTTAATTTGAAGTAAAGGCATAACTTTCCTTTGTATCTACTCAATTTTGATATGAAAAACAGCAAGTGGGCTGCTGTTTGGAAAATATTGTAGAATAAAATAGACGTGCTAAATAAGAAGATAATTCATTTCAGCTGTGGGGAACTGTAAGGCATGATAAATGATTTTCCAGTACAAAATTCTCCATTTCTGAGACAGTATTAGTTTTTACTTTAATTACCAGCTCCAGTAATGTTTCCTATCCATAACTGTCTACAAAATAGACTGTTGCTGAGCAGAGGGTATGGCCTGTTTACTCATCCATTGAGAAGAGTGCCTAAGTTCTACCAAGTCTTCCTTACTTGGTCTGAACTGCCTCATGGGAGAGTGTCCTTCATTTAAATATTTAAATATTAATGTTTCATTTTTACAGATGGAAAACTTCAATGTCATTTTAAGGATATTCAAATTTACCGGGGAATCTTTACCCATTGCAGGAGCGGGTCTTTTTATTTCTCACCTTAAGAGAAAGCACGCTATCGTGCTTCCAGGCTATCGTGCTTCCATGTTGAGAAGTTTTGTGTCGTGTGTCTTGTTTTCTTGTTGCAGAATAACAGCAGCAACAAAAACAACAGAAAGAGGCTGTCAGGGTGGTTTTCTCAAAAATGGTTTAGCTGACATTAGCCACAAATGAGCAGAGCGACACTAACTACTAATTGATTACAGTAATTACGCAGTCTTTGGCTAGTTTGTATTGGCAAACTATATATACTCCTCACATAAATGTGAACTTGCAGAATGCGCGGAAAAGGTCACTCTCATTTGCATGATAGGCTTCATTAGAATATGCTAAGGACAAGACCTAGTGTTTTATGACTTCAGGTGATGAATAGCTACCATATTACTCTGCTCGCTGAAAGCATGTTTCAGTCACCTTAATTTACATGCTGTTTTTTAATGCTAGGAAAAATCTGTGGACTGGTAGGGAACTAGAAACAGATAACAGTTTCCTTTCACTATGGTTGTGTTACAGGTTGTGTTTCGTTTTGCTCTTTGTTCTGAAGAGGGAACAAACACCTTTTCGATACTTTCTTTTGAGGAGGGAATTCTTTTTCTAATGTGTGCATTTCTCACAGCAATGGCTATTTTGTCCCCAAACTACAAAAAAATGCAGTTTTGATGACAACACTTTCTGGGTTTACCCCATATATATATGTGTATATATATTTAAAAAAGGGGAAAAGTTTTTCCTTTGAATATGGGGACTAAGGTAGGAAGGCAATTCACTAAACCTTTACAAATGGAGATTCCTTCTTTAGGTAAAGATTTTTTTCCAATGAGGATAACCTCAGTGTCCATGTGTAAAGAAAAAAAATAATTCTAAAGTCTGAGAAGTGTGTTTCTAATATGAAATATAAAGTATGCATTCATAAAGATGGAAATCTGATATCCTATCAGATAGTAGTTTCATTTAACTGCAGTTCTCCTTACAAATCCCATTGTATAAAATGGGCAGTGAGGCTTCTCCTCATACCGTTGTTTGGCTATTGTAACACATTGGAACATGGGTTTAATGTTTCCAGATATGTAGCTTTTTAAAAGTGTCTTAGATTGCAAAGGGTCCTTTGAGTAAAACTGGGTGGAAAATAAAAAAGTGGACAGTTTTGTTATAAATTGCAGTTTTATAATAAAATTGTACAATGAGCTTGCACAAGCTTTTTAAAATATCATTGCTGCCAGTGAACAGGTCTGTAATTTATTTATTCAGGAATGTTAGAGGCATTTTTGATTTATTTGTTTTTAGAGAAGTTTTGTTAAGCAAGATAATGAGCAGAGCTGGTGTTAATCATTTACTATGCAAGTCTGAAAAATGAAAATTTTGCATATCTTTAGCACTGTTGGGGAAAATAAATCCACTGGTAATGCTAATGGTCTATTGGTGTAATTTTTAAAAATGTTATCTGTTACTCTGGAGGAATTCAATACATTCATATGTTATGCTAAAAGCTAACCTAATCAATATATAATTATGCATCCATATGTACATATGTATTGAGTAATCAGACGTATTTGTTATCTGTAAAGATGAAAAATGAAGTTGATGGTGGTCACTGCCATAGGTGACTACATATTTGTTTATGAATAGCCCTTCAGGTGAATATATTCCTCATGTATGCACGATGCAAAGTTTACCCCTTAGAACAGGCGCTCAAGAATACCGAATGAGTTTGATTTCATTCCAGGTGGCCAGGGCTTTACAAATACAGTGTGAGTTGCCATGGCCTTTGCTGAATAATATTTATTTTAAGGATTTACTGTAACAGTTAAACAACTATAGGATTTAGTGTAACTAATTTAGGGAATTTAAAGATTAGATGCCCTTTAACTTGTCTCTGTTTATAGAGCTCAGAATTGTGATGTGTTCTGCCTGGCATGCAGTCCACTGACTTTTAGGATTATTCTTTTCCATTTCTCAGTTTCCTGCTGAACAACTATACTGTTCTGTACCAGATTGTCTCTGAAGCCTTAGCAGGTGTTCTGCATGTATATCTGCATGGGTTTGGTGTGACTACTCATCAGACAGATAAAACTGACTTTGGGTACCAGATGCTGATCGAAGGACTGGTTTCATCTGGTCATCTTTCTCTTTTTTTTAAATCAAGAGGTTCTCAGAAACAAACACCCATTAAGTACCTGGGAACTAATGGAATTAGCGGCTTTTGACTCGGGGGAAACTGATAGTTATATAAGGTGCCAAGGCTGGTTTGAGACTTCGTTGCTGCTGTTACCTGTTAAGTATTCACCACTGAATGACAGAGGATGGGGAAAAATAAGGTGTCAGAAACTTGACTTGTATATACATTTGCTAAACTATTTAGAACATGATTTGAGGAAGAGAGGTGAATCTTAGTATGTGTGTTTTCTAATTGTGGTTCTTCAGGAATGTTGTGAAGGATAGGGGACTTTATCTGTGCTGTTAACAACCTGTGTCAGTTCTGTCATTTGCCTGTCAAGGGGAGATGAACCTTCAGTTTGAATTGAAGGACTTTGGCTTAATCATATGACAGTGGGCCATATACTGTTGTAGGTGATGCTACTGGCTGCTTTCCTTGTCAGTACCTTTTGAAACAGAATGCGTGGCCAAGCAATACTCACTTATTTTCTGTGCTATGGGGTTGGGTGCTTGGTTTGTTTTTCCACCACCCCTAAAACTACCTTATCTTTGTCACTGGTAACATTTGTAAGGGTTGATTGGGAATTCACCTTTGCACCTGACAATCATGGTTTCCCTCTAAGTAAGATGGAGAGATGGATGCAGACTTGCAAAATCTTTTGATTTGACTTGAATATCTCCAGTTCAAGAGCAACGTAAAAAAGGGAGTAATAGAAAAGTGACCATGCATAGACCAAGGAGAAAAAACGGTTACTGGCAAATTAAATTAGAATATGGAATGTATAGAATACAGAGAAGACTTCTGAAAATAACTAGGAACTTGGTTGCTGTTAATCTGTTCCTCCCTCCTCCTTTTATTTCTTGAAAGAGAGTAAGATGGGGTTATTTTTTATATAGAATACTTGAACTATGCTTTTGCTTAAATAGCACAGGAACAAGCAGTTGAAATCTGAGGAGGGTGGATCCTGTCCTTTTACACCTTCTTCTCCAGGAACATGCAGGGCTTGACTAGGATTTTCTCATCTCTGATAGGGTGAAAGAGAAAGAAATGGAGTAGGATATTTTTTTTTCTAAAATAATTTTTAGCACCTTTAGTAGAAACAAGCCCTGTGAAGCTTGGTGACTTCTGAAATATTCTGCCACTGTAAGCAAGAACCTCCACCACTGAGGCTGATAATGAATTTGACTGTTTCTTTACTATGGGCTAACTTCCAGGCTGTGTTGTTACTCTATACTGTGCTTCATTTCTTGTCCTTGTTGTTATGCTCATTTATGCCAGAAGTGGAATGCAGTTTGACAGCTATCACTACAAGTGCCTGTGGACATCATATCCAAGCCAAATGCTAGATGGTGATAAATACATTGTGATTAGACCTTGGTATCTAGATCATATGTCATAGAGTGAAACCAACACTTGTTTGCTCTCTTCAGAGGAAGTAGGTTTGTGTTAATATAAAGATACATTGGGAAAAAAAAATCAAATCTTTTAAAATCTTTCAAAAATTACTATTTTCAGTTTAATTTAACTTGTTGCTGGAATGAAATACATCCTTTCTGAATGTTTTGTAATCCTATTTTTAGTGATGCAGCTATAAAATAGTAGGAATAGATGCTGTGTTCCTGCTTACCAAAGTGATAAGAAAAAGAATTCTTTGGCAACCATAAAGAGCTACAGCCATATATGTAGCAAAATACCAGAAGAATGCTGAAAAACTGGATTCCATTTTAACCTGAAAAATATTTGAATTTGCTTGTTCAGTTCTGTCAATGAATGCATGGCAGCCATTCTTCCCCTTTGGCACAGACTGCATGAAAGTCAAGGGCAAAGATATGTAGGTGTTGTTGGTTCCTCCTGCGCTCCAAGTTGTGTCCCATAAGAAGGAAAAGTGAAGTGGTGATGCATCCGATTTCTAAGCATCTCCAGCTGAGAGGATCCTTAGAGAAATTGATAGCATTTAGTAAAACAGCCTTTCTCAGGTGGAGCTCTTGAGCAGTAATGCTGGCCTTCCTGCAGGCAGGTGTCTGTCCAACACAGCTGCTGGGGACATGGCAAACGCAGCAAGCATGAACTGGATCTTCAGTGTGTAATGGGGTATTATTGTACATGCTTCACCCTTAGTCACAGCAGTTGTTGCATGTTCTGACAAATCTAGGGGTTAACTTTTGCTATAGCTAGTCACAGCATTCCTCTTCTACGGACTGGTGGGACTTACTAGGAAAAATGGCAGTCTTGGCTGTAAATCCCTGTGTAAGAACATTTGTCACTTGTGCCTCATTTAATGTAATGCTGTGATAAAAGAGACTTAATAACAATGAGTTTGAAGTTCATTATCAGTACTAGTATTTACTAACTTGTACCTAACCTTCCTCCATAACCCCCGATTATAGGCAGTAATATTACATAATTACTTTCCCTAGCCCTAAATGTACTTAGATTTTTACAAAATACACTAATTTTCATCAGGGCTGTTTAAACACATCTCTTGAAAAGTAGGATATCTTCTTAGTGTGATAGTAAATTCTGAGTGAGTTGTCAGTACTGTTAAGATTTGTGAAGTTCTCTAATAGGTATTCAGGAAGGTAGCTTCAATGCCAGGTAATATTTGTATTCTGAAATGTTATGAAAGGGGTTTTTCATACTTCTGTTTGTACTCAGCACTGCTCAGTTTTGATTTGTAAATTGTGTATATCTTTCTTGCATTAGTTTTAACTTTGAATGACTATCAAAACTGTTGAAGGATCTTTATTTGGAATGACTGTGCTTTCGCTATTGAAGTAAGATAAAGGCTTGCAGCAGGTGGGTCTGCCCCCCCCCCCCCCCCCCCGCAAAAAAAAAAAAAAAAAAAAAAAAAAAAGAAAAACCAGAATTTTTCACTTTGTATCTTCAGGCTTTCTAGGTGGTAGCCCTAGGCAGAGTGCATTAGATTTGTTTTATACCTACTCGTATTTCCAAGTGGCATTTCCTAGATAGATGCACAGGAGTCTAAAGTATAATGAGATCTAAATTAAAGAGATAGCAGGATGCTCTCAGCACCCCACTGAACCTGATTTCTATGAGAAGTGAGAATTTCCTTCAGATAGCATGTAAAAATGGGGTTTGTAGGACAGTATTTAGATGGGGATATTGTAATTGGATGCATCTGTTGTCTCTTAACATCTCCTAGAAGGAGTTGTGGTATTGGAGTTCTTCCCGTGAATGGCTCTTCTAGTATTGTGTAATCAGACAGGGTCAGGTAATGAACACAAAAAAAGGCTGCTTCAGATCCAGTTAGGCAGAATCTCTCCTTGTGAATGTAAGATGTTGACATTATCAGCAGACACATGTCCATTTCTATTGTAGGAATGTGCAAGTTCAAAGAGGCAGAAAAGTGTGATAAGGAAACCTGGCATGAACATCCAGGTTCCAGCGATGCGTGAACACGCACACACACCCGCTCACAGATACACAAATATTCTGAGGCAAAAATAAAATAGCTTCTTGGGAGATCTTATTCACACTTAGTTGGCTAATCGCCTAACCTGGCACTGGCACTGGTAGCATTACAGACATAATATATTTTAAAGGGTGAACAATTCTTCAGCAATGTCTCTGATATCCTTCATATGAATATTTTTTGCTTTAACAGTAAGAATAGGAGTTTAGCCATTTTTTGAGATCAACATGTATTTCTGTTCAGTACAAGGAAAAATATGTATATTGAGAGCTTCTTTGTGTGCTTGCTCTAAATACAGAAGACCAAATATTTATGTTAAGCCAAATTATTTCATATGCCTATTCCTATCTTCGGATGATCTGTTTTCAGATCTTGTATGCAGTAGATGAGAAAAGAGGTCTGGGGACTTTCCAACATGACTGTTCTGTATGATGGGGATTTAAATATAGAATGTAAGGTGTTCCCCCTTTTGGTTGTTACTTTTGGAATGCAGTAGCATGAGCTGCCAGTGATGGGTTAAGGGATCAGCTTATAGAAATGTTTTGTTCAGGGGGCTGAATGGCTCAGGGGATTAGCAATTGGATACCAATCCTGTCACCTCCAGACTCTGTTCACATGCAGCTCATCTTGATACTGACCACAAGTTGTTACTGGCTGATGATTTTCTGAGAGCTTCTCATTTAAAAGTTTTTCTTTCTCCAATGTAAGTCACCATCAGAAACGGTACCGATGTTTCTTAGAATCATAGAATAGTTAGGGTTGGAAAGGACCTTAAGATCATCTAGTTCCAACCCCCCTGCCATGGGCAGGGACACCTCACACTAAACCATATCACCCAAGGCCTCATCCAACCTGGTCTTGAACACTGCCAGGGATGGAGCATTCACAACCTCCCTGGGCAACCCATTCCAGTGCCTCACACCCTAACAGGGAAGAATTTCCTCCTTAGATCCAACCTAAACTTCCCCTGTTTAAGTTTGAACCCATTACTCCTTGTCCTATCACTACAGTCCCTAATGAAGAATCCCTCCCCAGCATCCCTATAGGCCCCTTTCAGATGCTTGGAGGCTGCTATGAGGTCTCCACGCAGCCTTCTCTTCTCTAGGCTGAACAGCCTCAACTTTCTCAGCCTATCTTCATGCGGGAGATGCTTCAGTCCCCTGATCATTCTCATGGCCCTCCTCTGGACTTGTTTCAACAGTTCCATGTCCTTCTTGTCATGTTGGAAAAAAATCACAACTGAAATGGCTTGGAAAATGAACTTTAAATAATAGCAACTAAAATTGGTGAAAAATAGAGAGATGTTAAGAATTGCAGACCAGTGAACTGTAAGTGCTGGGTAAATTGAAATTATATTTTAGCATACAACTCTAAAACATGGTCATAATGCCAAGGCAACATAGTGTTGCAAAGGAGAAATATTTCTAAATATTTATACATGTGTGCAGACTACTTCTTGTAAGCCAGTGAGCAAATATAACTAGTTTGGATAGCCATGCATCCTCTAACAAATTCCTTTATGAAAGGACAATAAATACGTAGGTAACTATGGCTTTAGACTTTTGTTATGGATTAGAGATAGATAAAAGAGAAACTTTTTAGCTGGATTAAGTATGTCATGTCGCAAAGCATGCAATAGGTATACTGCAGCTGACGCACTACGGCTTGAAGAAAAAAAAAGGGGAAAGTCTCTCAGACATTGTTATTTAATTACCAGCACCATTATGATATTGTTCTATTGAAACCATTGATTGTTCCACTGGGGCAGTTTGTCCATTTCATAATGTCTTACCCTGCACTGATTGAGCTGTGTCTTTGATATTTTATTTTTAAGGCTATGAAATGAGTCCTACAAATTATGTATTTGACAGATACATCATCTAGTCAAAAGAAGGGAATTCCTTTTTCTTCTAAAACCAATTTTCTCTTCTGTTGTTGGGCACTGCAAAGGATGCGAGCAATATATCACTGTGCTTCACAGGAAGTTCTCTTGTTAGACATGTTGTGCAGAAGACAAGTGCTTGTTGAAATGGTTTTGGTAGAGAGGTTGGTGTCTTTTATATTTTATGGGATTATTCATACGTTTTAGGCCTGTGTTATATGAGGTTCTGTGTGTCCTCCAGTTCTGTTGAATACTTTTCAGGGCTTTACTGCAGGTGCTCAGCTTTTAGAAGAGTGGAAAACTTTGATGAATCTTCATGCTAGGTCAGTGGTCTCAAAAATATAATTTCAAAATCTCTATTTAAACCATTTCAATAAAATAAGAAGCCTCACAGTGTATTTTAGAGTATACCAAGAGCTGCTATTTATTGGAAATCATACTGACTAAAAAAAAAAAAAAAAAAAGACAGTTGATTTTTATTTGTAGGTGGAATTTTTAAATGAAACTAAATGAAGTTTAATGGCTTATAGCATTGCATGAATTTGTCAAAACTGATCAGCTGGATTGCTACTCAATGAATACTGAAAATGTTCTGGGTTTTAGGCTTATAATAGCCTACAGCCATTCAGAAGTCAAAATGTTATTTGATGATTTCAGAATGTTAATGAAATTATTATTAATAGCACATATATTAATCTTAATGATATATGTAAATACGGGCAAATGTAAAGCTCAACAAAAAGATTATTCTACTACTGAAAGCAAACCTGGGGTTAAATTCCAGTCATCGAGCATAAACTGGTGAAGTTTAAAATTGTATCCAGGCTCAAGGGATTTGGGATATTTGTTAGTACAAAAAAATTTTGAAAGGGAAAGGATGATTATGTTTTCTTTTAAATTAGGAGAAAATAGTAACAGGCTGCTCTGATTAAGTAAAAAGATGTAAAAGGCTTTGCTTCATTATTATCTTGATTTGATATACTATCATATCTAATAAGTGGGAGGAGTGGTTCTTGGTGGGGGGAGAGAAGCAGCATATATCATTTTCCACTGTGGATTCATCTGGGTAATAACTTGATTTTTCTGGCTTGATTTTTGTCTCTTTGCTTTCTGTTCTTGAAGTTGAAACAGTCCTTCTCTTGTAAAATGCATGTAATGATCTTTTTTTCCCCCTATTTCGTAGTGTTCATCAAGCCCTAATAACGGTTTTCATGGTTGCTTTCTTTAATACCAGGATATTCTTTTATGAAGGCAGCAGGTTTAATGTCTAGGGAATGTAGAAATTTCTTGTCAGTAGTTACATGTATTAAACAGCATGTTACATTTTGATTTTAATATCTATCTTTTAAAAACTAAATTTTGCTAGTAGGTTATGATCTCTATATTGCAGTGTGAAACAGAAAGAGTGACCTTTATTATATAAGAGAATTTCATGGTGTTTTACCTGTTGAGGGCCCTGTAGAGCCAGTAGTACAGTGACTTGACTAAGTGACAGGCAGCAGCAGCCGTGGTGTCACTGTGTATTATCACCTCATGCTAGCTGGAAGCACTCCCTGAAGCCGATCTAGGTTGTATAGTCCTAGATGAGGTCTTCATGGGTGCTGACCATAAAAAGTTCATCAAAGTAATGAGGCGAGGCGAGAGCTTGGCGCTCATGGGCAGAGCTCAGCACCAAGGAGTGTGAACCGGCTCCAGCTGTGACAATAAAACAGCAGGTGGCTGCTGTCATTAGGGGTGGCAGATGAGGCAGGGGACTAACATTCAGCCCACAAAACTCTCATTTGTTAGCCATCGCCACTGTACCATGCAAAATAGCTTCCATCTCAGTCAATTTTACTTTGCAAAATATTATACAGTCGCCATAAGAAAATTAGAGCCTTGGGTTTACAGGTTCCTTGGATCTTATTATCAGAAAACTTTGCACTCTCAGGTTATGTGGAAAATTGGACTTTTTTTCTCCCCTGAACAGTTTGAGGATCTTTACAGTGATTTTATAATATGACGTTTCCACCCAGGCATGTGTTTATTGGTTAATATTTTGGACTATTTTGTTTGTAACTCTTTATAAAATCAATTCTGTCCATCCATTTGTCTATGTGTTGCATATAACATTTCCTGCAATTCAGTAATATAAAAGTTGTGTGCTCATCAGATTGTTTCTGTCTCCGTGTCTATCTAGGTCCAGACATTTCATGTCATAAGGAATAGCTTTGGGGCTTCAGCTAATCTGACAAATTTTAAAGAAGCATAAGAAAACAAAAAATAAAAGGGCTGTTTTTTCTTTTTCTACAAAAAGAGAAAGCATTTTGTATGTATTTAATCTTTGCAGAGCATAATTTAAACTGTGTAAAATTTAAGGACTTTCTTGGCTGAAAACCATGCCAGGGCACCTTAGCCCTACCAATGCGTAGAATGCAACAAACCCTGGGGCTTGTGTATCTCATGGGTCAAACGGTGGGAGAGCTGTGTTTACTTTAAAGCGAGAGCCATTTTACTTGCATTGCATTACAAAGCTAAGGAGAGACCTGCATGTCAGTGGTTACATGCTCTGTCCCATAGCTGCAAGTGACCTCCCAGAAATACCGTGTTTTCAGGTGGTCATTTGGACACATAAGTGTTTTTGTGTACACATGCCTCAGTTGTGAACATATTTATTACATTTCAGTGCTTTAACAGGAATGCATTCATGAAATCAAAATGTGATGCAATGCTGAATTAAATGGAGTACCACTGTGTTGGTACCTCTGTTGTCTTTGCTGTCAGGTTCCCCTCCTACTGAAAATGAACCTGTGGGATCCCACCATTTCATGCTAGCACTTGAGAAAGCACTTTAGGGGGTATGTGGTTACAATGACAGCAAGGATCAGCGAAGGAAAAACCTTTAATTGAAGCTTCAGTTCAGAAAGACATCGAGACTGAAAGCAATTTTTCTTTTAAAGAAACATGGTTTATGTCTCTTTATAGGACCAGGTTGTCAATTTGTACATAAAACCTGAAGTCCTGTAATTTATCCTGTTAGTAATGTACCTCAGAAACTTGGTTGCCAAGCTCAGAGAAAGCTGAATTCCTTTTATTGCATCTTTTCAGGTAATTTATCGAGTCTCCTTTCTTTTTTAGGTAACATGCCATAAGCTTTTGTTTGCAACAAAACTGATTTCTCCTTCACTTATTTGTTTGTATGTACGCTCAATATGTGTATGTAAACATATTTAGGCCCTTGAGATCAAAGATGTTTTTTTCTTAATTCTGTTGGGCACCTATGTAGTTCCCATCTCTCTCATGCTTGATTTGTGGCCAGAAATGGCCAGAGTTAATCTCAGCTGCTGGCTGAGACTGGAATGTTCTTTGCCAGAGAGCATCTTCTGTTGTGTCACAGATATCATCTTTATGACTCTACTGATTTGTCTGATCTATGTTCCTTTTGTTTTCCCAGTCTGATAGCAGTCTTCATACCTAGTGCACACAACATCCATACTGGACTGCAAGAATGGCTTTTTTTTAAATTGTTTTTATATTTTATTATTTGTGCAAAATATCCTGCTAAATTCAGTGGGGGTTTTATTGTCTTTATTGCTTCAATAGCAGTTATATCTCAGGTGAGTACTCCTGCAGTCCTGGCTATGGATTTTTGTGTCTGAAGTGAGTCCTGCTGGACATCAAAGGCAAACCTAAGAAACAACCAGACTTCATGCTTGGCAGCTTTAGTGACTAGTAACTTTCCTGCTAAGTCTGCGGCTGAAGTGATGAGAGGTGTTACCATTTGCTCATGGGACAAGTGGAGTAAAGCCACTGTTAGCACCTGTAATTCTCATTTGGATAGGTTTTCATGCAGCTCTTTATATCATCTGCACGCTCTACATTCCGTGCTATAATTCAGAGTTTTGTACATCTGTAGCACCTGTAGAGTGCATAAGTGTCTTTCTGGTTTTCATATTGTGGTTTCCTCTAACAGTCCTGGTACTTTCCTCAGCCAGCTGCCACCTCCTTCAGTGGTGGGAGGAGTTGCAGCTCTCAGATTTTGGGAACAGTTGGGGATGGCTGTGATGGGAATATCTGGAGAAATTGAGACACCAGTTGAGATTGGAAACAGCTTTTATTTATGCTCAGCTATTTCTGATGGTTGCAGATTAGGTCCTGCTGTCATAGTTTTACTATTTTTAGGCAGTTACAGCTACTTTGGCAAACAGATATTCTGAAGTATTTTGTTTTCTACCTTAAGTCAAACAGTCTTGTGGAATGCCTGCATGAAAGGCAAAAAGGGTATGTTTTACATCTGAATTTAAGTCTTAGGAATAAACAAATCAACCAGCACTTGCTTTTCTATGTCAAGTAAAGACCTAGGGCAAGATTCTCACTACTCTCACAGATGAAGCAGACTGCAGTCATAGCTCCAGCCACCGTCTATCACCAGCAGTGTTTTCAAATTGTGGGTAAATTGTCAATAAAAATTGTCTATGCCTTTTGATTGTGTATGACTTCTCAGCAGTTCAGTCATCAGCTAGTGACCAATTTATTCATCATTCCTTTCTTTGTACCTCGCAACTTTGCAAAACACCACAGGCACTGTAGCTGCTGAATTGACTGAGTTATATATGGTGGCACTGCTACTGCAGGCCCTATATGTTTTCTAGCCCACAACCAACTATCTTTAGATTTGCTTTGATTTCCTTTAAAGACAGGCAAGAGTAGATTGAGGATTTAACTCTCGAGATAGCTTTTTCTTGCAGAAGCTCTGCATAAACCTGGTAACTCAGCCTGCAGTGTAGTTTCAGAGCAGTTAGGAAGAAGCTACAAACATCAAAAGTGATTTTTTGTTCAGGAACAACAGAAGATTAAAATCAGGTGCATTTGTTTAGCTCTATCCATTCTACTTATAAGTAGAAACTCATTGAAGTGTCCTTATTTTGCGATGGTCTTACATGCTGTTTCTTGCACTTTTAACATGCGTAGACTTTGCTCTTTGGAATCCCTAGAAAGCTCGGTGCAAACTGTCTGCAGAAAGTCAGATATTTCAAAACTCCTCTCCAGCCATTTACAGATGTGGTTTACCTGACATTCCCAAAAGGCTGAATCTGCTTTGAAAACCTGCCCTCTTCAAACCTTGGTCTGTTTATCCTGCTATGTCTTTCTAGGTGGAAGATGATGATATGTGGGACTGATGCCTACTGCATCAAATTCTGTATCTGAAGCCCTGAGAATGCTAGGAAATGGACTGGATCACGAGTAGGCAGGCATGTCAGTGAAGAAAGGGAGGGAACAGAAAAGAGAGTGATCAGGGTTATGGGGCTGTTGGATGTACATATTGTGAGAAAAGAGAGGACCTAAGCAATTTCTTGATGGCAAGGTTGGTAGGCACTTTTTTGTATCACAATTTTTGTAGCTGTAAATCTTCATTTACATTTGAAGCATTCCTGCAGCGTCATTCAGCAGGGCAACTATCTTCTCTGGTGGTGTCATGTTTCTGGGTGTTGCTGGTGATCTCTTAGATGGAAGGCACTCCTGACACTAGGCCTAAGGTTGCATAGGCAGAATTTAGGCAAAGAGGTTCTGTGCTGTGGTAGACTAAGAGGTTGCTAGCAGTGCTACAGGAAGCACATTCTGATTCTTTCTTTTTTTTTAGTACTTTGTGCAGCTGTTAGATTACCAAGCACCTGTTAGAGGTGACAGTTACAGATGTTCAATAACCAATGAAAATTAATAGAACATGTGACTCTCTTAGTTTGGAAGTGATTTGGTAAGGCGTGTTTAGAAATGTAATTACATACTGCTGCTGTCTACCATTATCAGTTAACATTCATTAACTCCTCTGAATATTGAAACGAACATTTCTTGTAGCGGTACTGATTTTCTCATATATTTGTAAGGTGATTCCCTGACAGAGTGAACACCTTCTGCCTTCAAAGTTTTTGCCACTGTTTAGCTGTTTTCAGTCTGCCCATTAAGCAAACGAAATAAGTAGAGAGCCATTTGTTTACTTGCAATTTCAGCTTTTATTGAATTGCCAAATCTAAAAGTTCCCTGTTGCACTCTTAAGTTTCCTCTCACCTTTATGTTAATAACAGTTATCGCTCTCTGCTCACAGTTATTCCTTTGTCTCTTATTGAAGGGTACTTTTTGTATTTACAAAAACTCCTAACAGCTCCCTTCCTTCCCCTCCAAATAAAAAAAGTCATCACGAAAACCCCAAACCAATAAAATTCAGGATGACCCTATAGCTAACTTGCGGGAAGCCCTTCAACTTCAGTTGAAGTAACTTCAGGTGATTCATACAGTAAAAAGTGAGGGAGTTCCCTCACGGGGAAGGAAATAATGTAAATACTCCCTATGTATTCCTCTTTTGCCACGGTCCTTGCAATGAAAGACTAAATTTCTGTCCTGGATGGTTTACATTATAGCAAACATCTCTTAAAAGTGGGATAGTGAGAAGATTTGGCAACTTTGGATGGGAAGATCTCTCTAAGCCCAGCTTGAGTGGAACAGTTTAGGCTGTTTTCTGTTTTATTTAGTTTGCTCTTCCTTTGTACTCAGGTCTCTTCTACCAGAATCTGTAAGAGGAGATAATTGTGACTTTTGCCACTACATTATGGCCATGTGGCTAATAATTCTTTCACATCTTGAGGGACACAGATTGGTGGCAGAAAGCAACAAGAATATGTTGAGGGATGTCTCCTGTTTGATAGATGCAGGAATATGCAGGAGCAACACAGTCGATTGATTGATAGTGTGCAACTCATCCATAATGATCTGTCTGATATAGCAGTAAATTATTCTTGAGATTGATGTAGGTCATTGAACAGCACATTGACAGTCCTGTTGTCTATCATCCTGCTCAAAGCAAATCAGGGACAGTAGCTGCTGTGATATTCAAGTCTTCCTTAGGTGCAAGCTGTGTACAGGTGTTTCACTGATATAGGTTGTCTTCTTCCTTCATTTTTTTTTTATGTTGGGAAGCTTAGCTTCATTGCTAGCTTATTACAAGTAACATAAAAATAAGACGAGGTATTTTTAGAAGAGAAGGTTGTAGTCTGTTGCACTGATGGTTTCATATTGACAAAAAAATAAAATAAAATCTTAGCTTTTGAACTTCAGCAACAAAACATCTCCATGGAAAAGCTGAAAATTTAATCAATAAATAGGAAACATACCTGATTGGTGCATGGAAAACGGTAAAAACAACAGCAACAAACCTAAAGAAGCAAATGAAAGAAACCTACAGCAAAAATCCTTCAAGCTTAAGGCAGAAGGGCTAATCATTCTCAGAAATTTGAAGCTTATGTTAGTCTTTAGGTTCTTGCCATGGTACTCTGGTTCATGTCTTGTTAGCGGTGGTGAAGTTGTCCTCATTTACCTCTTTCAGTTTCTCTTTTCGAGAGGAAAAGTTTGCATTTTCCAGTCTGCCAAGTTGCTCCCACTTGAGAGATGAGGAGGAAGGAGCTATGTTTGCCAAATGTATGTGTTTTACTTTCCAATTTAATTATGAGTGTTACTGAGGGTGAGCATAAAATAGCCGTATCCTGCTTTAACACATGGGGTCAGCAGGGAGTATAAGGTGGTGTGAGCGCATCACAGTACTCCTCAGCATCGCAGACTGAGTGTTTACACGACTTGTTAACCTTCTGAAATGGTTTTTGTTTTTATTTTTATTTAACTTAAGAACAACAACAATAATGGATATCTGGAAGTAGTAAGACCTGCTTCGTTTGGCTGCTAAATGAGTCAGCAGAAAACAGCAGCTTTCCTATGCAGGGTTCTAGGACTTGACGTCCTGTCACAGAAGGCATGAAGTTTTTCAGATATTTGGATGTTTTCCACACTAGACTTCGCCCTGCCAGGTATTTACTTGAACCTGACATCTTGTCACAAAGGGCATGAAGCCTTTCAGACTACTGGATATCTTCCACACCAGACTCTGGCCTGCCAGATACTTTCTTTTAAATTGAGTCCCTTGCGCGCAGTCATGCAAGAGAGTTATCAGCACCCCAGTCTGGACCCTTCAGAATCAGCAAACATCCACGAATGATGGACTTGAAAAAATTCCCAGGAATTTCAAAATTACTTTTGATGCATGGAAAAAAAAAGAAAAAGATTACTTGTTCATAAAAAAACGTTGCTTTCTGGGCACCTCTGTGTTTTCCTGTGCACTCTTGTTCTTGAAGCTGACCTGCTGAATACAAAATCCTGACAGAGAGATGAGATTGATATAGACTGTTTCTGTACTATTTGACTGTTGATTTGAACATGTGAAGTTCCACTTTTATGTGTAGAACATGTACAAATTAAAAAAGAATCTGTAATTACATATACAAGCTTTACTGAATATTCTGAAATACATGTGGTCATGATTCCTTGACAAGCTGCATTATTTCTTTCTCTTAGTAACTGATACCCCTGTTGGCATGGCCATGTGAACCACTCATTCAGCTACAGACAATTAGGGTTTGCAATGTATTCCAAGATGTGGTAAGGAGCAAGAGCACTTCATTCAGGTAATAAGAGCCATCGAGTCTATGTTATTCACTTGCCCAAAAGTATGACCTTCTTAGGTCCATGCAGCTTGCCTTGATTTTCTGGTTTCTTGTCTCAGGTGAAGATACAAGGACAAAAATTCAAGCACAGATAATGGAAATCAAAAACTGATGCAGACAGTTCTTCTGGTGTGTAAAAGTTTGAGATCCTTTTTGTTATTGTTCCTTGAAGCTGTCAGATATCCCAGGTGATTTATCCGATATGGTAAACCATTCTGTCCTCTCTGAGTGCCTGAGACCCCTGAGAAATAAATAATAATTTAAAAATAATAGCATCCTATTCTGCTTTTTTATTTTATTTTGTGTGTTTGTTTTTTTTTGTTTTGTTTTGTTAAAGAAAAAAAAAGGCTTTTAAGAAGCTTTTTCAAACATCCTGCACATTGGGCCTGCATGTCATGCAGTAGCTTACCTGTATTTCTCAGAGTTAAATTCATGTATAAAGAGCTTCTGGACAGTTTAAAGGAGATGTAAAGGATATTGAGAATATGAATAAAGGGTAGATATTCATTGTTATTCTCCTGGACTTTTCTGCTGTCATTGAACATTGTTGTCTGTAAGATAAATCCTCTAAGAGCAGTTGCAGAGAGCAATGTATCTACTGAGAAGTGATTTAAAATTGCTCTTCAACTGCTGGATACCTTGTTTGTAGAGTCCCACAAAAATAAATTCTCATGCTGGTCCTTCTCAGCAGTTACGTGCAGTTACAAGATGACTGCTCTGTTGATGTGGCTTCAAGTGACTTTCTGGTAAAGGTAAGATGTAGCTCCTTCCTTGGAACTAGGCCAGGGCTGAGCACTTGGTAAACACTTGGGAAGTAACAGCTTTTATGACTTTATGGTCCAGAATTCTTGTTTTGGTTTGTGTGTGTGGTGGTTTGTGTTTTGTTTTGTTTTTTTTAACTTGGCTTTCTACTAACAGCAATGTACATATTAAAAAGGAAGAGCTATTATAGATTCAAAGCATAATAAAACCTAGAATCTTTTGCCCTCTCAAAACAAGATACTTCACAGTGCACAATTTCTCTCTGCAGAGAAAATGAGAGAACAGACACTACATGACAGTTTATTCATATTCCTTGGGGTACTGTGATGATAAACATTGTACATGCTGAAGAACTTGTATTACACTAGACTAAAAAGTGGAAATAAAGATGGTCCAATATGTTTCTCTATTCCCAGAATTAGAAGCCCTTTTATTTCTTTTGTACATTAAAATGTTTTCTTATAGCTGAAGACAAGTCTGCAGAGTCTCCTAAATCAGTTACAGACATTCTCAGAATGAATCCAAGTACTGTTTGAAGACTGCCATGGAATACGAGTGGACACGTTCCTGCAAAGCCGCAACTTTTCTAAACTAAAACCAGAGTTTTCTGAAAACTTATTTTGGGAAAGGTGCTCATATATTTATGATTAAAAGCCATTTTTGTTTATAGTTTATGTGCAAAAAAGGGTCCATAGATGGTGTGGAAGCCATTCTAAAGCTCACTGTCATTTTTCATCTTGTCCTTACTTTATCCTGAAATTTGAACATAGACTGTATAAGATGGAGGATGGTGCTAGTTTGGATCCAGAGTAATTGAAAATCACTAAAAAAGTTAAACCAACACAATGCCACTGCAAGCAAATGAGATCCTACTTGCTCGCCTTCTTTCACTGTAAAAAGAGGCTTCTAGGAGCTGTCTTCCTAACAAATGGGGGAAACTGCCAGTGACCATGACTTAGAAGTATAGGCTAGACATTTCTGCCTTTTGAGACCTGCCCCTCAGGAGGGCAGCTGGACTGTGACTGCTTGTCTTTATGTGGCTTGGGGATGAGTATGTCCAGATCAGAGTTTGTAAAACTGGCTCCAGGCCTCAAGCCTGGCCTGGTTTGAGTGTATTGGAAACAGTGGAGTATGGCAATTACAGGTTTTTCCTACTCCCTTCTGATGTGTTTCTGAAACCAGTTAATTGCATTTGAATGTTTCTGTTTCCACTAGTATTAAAAAATAAGAAATGAGAAATTCAACAAAGCCTGAATTGCTGCTTATGGAAAGATCGCCTTTGATTTGAAGATGTATTAGAGCACCATATCTTGAAAGCATTCACTCCTTGAGTGCTTACTGGTGCCAGACAGACTTCCCTTAAGATTCAGTTGAAAAGACCAAGGCTAAGTCATATCTGTCTATTCAATTCTGGCAGTATCTTTGGAATAACTGATTTACCTCAGCAGAGATAAGTAGCATTGATAAAACCAATATTTTTTGATTAGTAAACCAGTAATTGCTTAGAAACTGAATGTACTGAAAACACATTTTGTTTGTTTTGTAAAGCCAGCAAACACTGCTACCACCTCTCTCTTAAAATCACCTGCAGTATTTAGTAAACATAAACAAATAGTTCCCACACAATTTTTTTTGTTATCAAACTGCATCCAAACCAACATGCTTAGAGTTTGCCTTAATTCTAAGGGAGAAAAAAAAATCTTTTGTTTAAATAAGGGCTGTCTCTGTTTGTTGGTAATATTTTTTTATCGTCATTTTTCTTGTGCAAATAGCAACTTCGCTTTTATTTATAAGGCCTGATTCTGTAAAGGTGGAGTGCTGTTCCTGAGCTATTTTGTGCACTTCAGGCTTGCACACGGGCATTCTGCACTCCTCAAGTCTGAAGTCTTCAAGCCTTGCATTAAAAGCTTAAAATGTTAGCACGTGCCGAGACTCTTCGTGAGTCAGTCTTCATTTTATTTATGCTGTGTAAGACCAGCAAAATGGTTAGGCAGAACCTAGATGCAACAGAGAGGAAGCAGTTAATGTGAGATTAAGCGTTTCACATTATTAACAAGGCCTTTGTCTTTGACTTTGCAGAAAGGTGTGTCTGTCTGTACCCCAGTGCAGATGTGCAGTGTAAGAAGTGTTCAGTTTTCGTTTGGAAGCTTCAAGTACACAGGCTCAGAAGAAGAAAAACAAACTTCCCTAGAAATACTGCGTAGCTTGTTGGGATCTTTATGTTCCATGCAAATAGCAAAGCATGCCTTTACAACTTTGCAGATGGCCTTTTCGCAGTAGTATCTTCGGATTTATTTTTCTTTTAGAGAACGGGGACAATGGAGATTTGTAACAGGAAATACAAGTATTACTAAATTAAAATCTGTTTGGTACCTTTCCTGGCTGTGTGGAAATGGTTAGTATTTCTCCTGAAAAGCAAGGGCAGTATGTTTGGCTGCCTTGTGCTGTTACTGGAACACATTATTTTGTTACAATTATTTTCCCTATGTACAGTAATTCTGATGACACTTCCATAGTAGTGATGGTAACAGTGTTATAGATTATTCACAGTTGGAATGATTATGATGCCATAGTTATAAATTTTTTAGGAAAAAGTATGTAAGATACTTTTTTTAATGTCTTTTTGTAAAAAATAAGGAAATTGTTATCGTTTAAATAAGACAGAATTTATAATCTTACACCTTAAGGGATGTACAAAAGAGATTCTCTGTAATAATGTGAAAGTACCCAAAGTAGATCAGACATGGAGAAGCTACATTAACATTTTTGTAAATGTCTCTTGGCTTCTGTGGCTCTTATACCCCATAGTGCTAGTGTTTTACAGTCCTTCCATTGTCCATTACTGCAAACACGTCCAGATGAATTCAGCGTTTAATGTTAAAAATCTTATAACATGCCAGTTTGATTTGTAGCCCTTCATATCATGGAATGCTAATTAAAATCATATTTTTGCATATGTCATGCCTTTCATGTACATATGCAAATACAGTCTATTGCCTTTCAGCTATTAGTAATTAACTTTATGAAGGACAGCTGTAATACATAATTAACAAAAATGTTTGCAAGCCCTTTTCACACTGAAAGTTGCAGCAGTAAAAATTCTGCTTATCGAGAGAACCATTTTAGTTTGAAGCTTCAGTCTGATATCTAAATTGTTTGAAGCAGTCACATGGCATAATTAAATTGATGTTATGGTCTTATCAGCAGAAGAATGGTACTTGATATGCTCCTATCAGTTTCATTATATATGTCGCCAAAATTAAAGTAAATTAGCTGTATTTTGTTTAGTAGATATATAATGCCAGGTAGTATACAATTTGTTGCTGCTGTTGATGCGTTGAACAATGTCTTGCCAGTTTGAACAACCTGCTTCTTCAAAGCGTATTCATGAAAATGTGCTTCATCTTTTCTATCCTTTTTTTTTCACAAGGCTATAAAATAACTAAGGCTATTAACTTGTTTCCATGTATATCTCTTTAAATAATTAATACAGTGAAGTTTGACCAGACATAAGCAGTGATTAAAGCAGCTAATCTTGCTGTATTTTTGTGTTTCTCATTAAAAACAATGGAACTACTTGTATGAAGAACGGTTGCATGATGGGCCTATTAGGGTTACATAAATTAAAAGTGTAACTAATACTGTATTAGTTTATAACATGAGAAAATGTTATTTAGGTAAAATAGGCTATCTTATCAGTGTATTGTCTGAGATGTTCTAATTTGCAAAGGGAAGCAGAAACAGGTTTTCCATTCTTTGACCAGCAACGTATGGTTGTGGTTACTTGTAAGAATTAACCAAGTGATTGCAATCTGAAGAAAACATTGAAAATATGAAGTCTCAGATTTAAGTCATAACCTAGCAGGGGTTTTTAAAGCCCACCTTTCATAAAATATGCTCAAATGCATGCTCAAAAAAGAAAAATACTGTTTTTGTTAAAAAAAGTGTTAATAAAAAAATAATCTTCCTGGGTTTTCTTTTTGGTAGGGTGGCGTTTGTGATGAAGAAGCATTTGAACACTCATTTACTGGGCAAGCATGGAGTTGGCACACCCAAAGAAAGGTAAGCTACTTCAAAGTTCTTTCTCATTTTATATTGTACAATATGTGAAGACCTTATATGCTGTATTTAGCTTGCCCAGAATGAAGTCACCTGGGCTTTTAATTCCACCTTAACTACAGAGGGAGCTAACATGCCTTAAGTGCTCTTCAGCACGGTGCATGACATGTCTCTGGGTGTCAATGGAAAAATTGCTGCAGAAAGCAATACAAAAGGTGTAGGATTTGTACCCCTTGGGGCAGTTTTTTGACAGGTGATGCTATTTTCTCAAAAATTCCATAGTTGTAACTGTCCCTCCAAGTACAAAATCAAATATTACTACTTTTTTGTTTGTTTTTTCCCTTGCTGTTCTTGATGCTCATAGCCATTTATAAGATGACTTTCTGAGATTTATGTTGATCACTGAGTTTAAACCCACAGAGGAATCAAAAAGAAAATTTCCTCTCTTCCTGCAGTTGGGCAGGAACAAAGATCTGGTGTTTTGACTAATTTTAAAATGAATTCCTTTTACTTTTTTCAATCTGTTTACAGTTACTTATTTTGAAACTTTTTTTTGTCAGCACGTTATTTTTTTTCTGTGGTTTAACATGTAACTGTGTTTACAAACTAGATGGCACTATTTGCAGATTAACAGATCTTGCTTCAGGTTTTTTAGGTACATTGTGGCATTGGTATTGCTATTTCATTGAAATTTTGGGGTAACTACAAACTTGATGTTTTTTGGATAGCCAAAATATTGCGTATTTTCTTTCAGCCTGGGTAGATGGAGGTATCCTACCTACAGGGTACGTTGGTGGGTACTTGATACGTTTTCAAGTATTACTGCAGTTTTGATATGTAAGGAAAGGAAAATAAATTATAGCTAACAGTTATAGGAGAATGCTGCAAAACTCTTTCTGGGTCATGTTTGTTTCTTGTTAGACCCTGGAATCGGTAGTTGATTAGACCCTTTCCTCCCAAGTTCGTCATACTTAAATCACTGGATGACCTAAGAGTAGAGTTTTAAATTAACACACCATATACACCTTATGTTTGACTAAGCATCTATTTAGGTGGTGCTTATATTTTTAATGAGATTTCCTGTAACAAAGTGCTTAACCAGAATTTTGCTAACACATAGTTACTTGGAGAGTTTTGAGATATTGTTTCATCTAAAATATAGAATGATGCATTGAAAGAACAATTACAGTTTCATCAAAGTAGATATCATATTACAGTTTATGGTGGTTATCTTTTATCATAGCACAACAATTACGAAAAATGTTTTACTCTAGTGGCTTGTTTTGTGACTGGAAGCATTCAATACCAATATGTTATTTTACAAGGGGGTACTTACTGTATTATCATCATCAATACAACATAGAGATAACTTGCATTACCCTAGTGAATATGTGCTCAATAAAGGATACATACAATAGATTTCCAAGTGTAGTATCTTAGCCTGAGAGGCATATTTTTAGCTATCATCATCTTGAAATGAATTCCTAAGCAAGCAGGATGCTATAAACTAAACCGGCTGTTGCTTGCTTTTGTGTGTTTCTTCAAGAAAGCCTTCTGACTGTTTCCATTTTCCCCATTTCTTTCCATGTGTCCTCAAAGGCTTTGTGGCTGGCTTGCTAGCGTGGTGTGAAGAGGAGTAGGAGAGGGGTTCCTTTCTGAGGTGACAGCTTCATAGTCCTTGTAGCCCTGGCTGCCTGAGGAGCAGAGAAGCCAGCTAAGGCCTGCAACCTCCCTGCCCTGTCTGCTAGCGCAGGCTGTTGCAGCTTTACCCCAAAGCCAGCATAAACAAGTAATATTGGAGAGACTTCATACTCTCTTCTGAAATTTATTCATCTATCTTTTGAATATTTCTTACCTAGAATACCTTTTCAGATGGCACTTCAGCTTAACATAGTGCAGTGTCAAATGCTAGTGGCAGAGCTACAACAGCAATGTAATTTCCTAATAGCAGTCCCTTGCTGGTAATGGTTGATGTTAAGCCACATGGTCTAGTGCAGAAAATACGAAATCACTGTTGCTTTCCTTTCCACTTTTCCCTTCCTATTATCAGAGAATTTGATGCCTTTTAATGTCTTTAGGAACCAAATAAGTCCTTCTTCAGTACGTTAAACCATCACATTGGATATAAAGATATTATAAATTAAGTTACAAAGTTTTCTTACCTGTTCAAAACATTAATGCCTTGTTTATAATTTTGCAAGCTTGCTATTTTTTAATTTCTCAGGATAATATAATCAGTTTATTCTTTGTTTCGAATTTGATTCTGCCCTCTGATACAGTGCATATTATAGCAAATACTAATAGAAGCTAGCTAAATAGGCTGTGACAATTAAATTAATAATGCATTTTATTTGCAAGTGTTTAGTCTTCATGGTTTGACTGATATATGCAAAGATGGTAATTTATTAAAAGTAAATTCATGTAATTGTACTACAGAATTTGATGAACCAAAAAAAGTTGTCAGCATGACTATCATCAAAAACAGAAAATTGAAATAAGTTCAAAAGGGTGCTTGAAAAAAATAGTTATCACCCATACACCCTGAGATTGGTCCCTTTTAACAAACTTCTCAGAAAGGAATTTCTGCTGATAAACATTGAGATAGTTCTGAAAGGGAGAGGAAAAATGCATTTACAATTTAGTATGCAGTACTGAAGTAGTGCACCTTGCTCTCTTTAGTTTTGCAATAGCCGTAACTATTGCATTTTTGTATGCAGAAAACGGAGGTGTTACGGAGGCTGTGGAAATGTTTGCATTTGCAGATACAGGAAACAAGTATAATTCATAATAAGATTGCTACTGAAACATCTTTTGGTTTGAGTTTTAACTTTATGGTTTTTTTTAAGGCAAAATTGGTTTTAAGGGGAAAATACTGTGAAAGGTGTAATTTTGCAGATCAGCAAAGTTAAAAAACATAGCCTTGTAGTGAAATGTCTGCACATTTCAGCCACAAAAACCCTACCTAGTCCATTATGATCATTACCATTTAATAGCTAACTCAAAAGTGGAATGTTTTAACACAGAAATTCCTCTAAGGTATTTTTTTCTGTTATTGGAACTGTGATACTGATTTATTGTCAACTTGAATGTGTCTCAAAACTGGCATGTTATGTGTTAAGTCCAAGGCCAGTACATATTTGGTACTTCAGTGTCAGTAATCTTCATGGGACCTATAACTATATCTTACTGGCAGGATAAATCTTGGCTACACCTTTATTGTGTCTAGGAGACAATGTGGTTGAGGACAAGGTGAATGCATTAGTAGTGTTAATGGTTCTGGGTTCTAATTCCTGTTACATCATTATGTTACTTAGGTGTAAATTGTGGTAAAACAGAGCAGAGATGTTTCACTATTGAGTGTAAGATACACACACACACACACATATAAAAGTACTAGCAAGAAAATAAAAATAAAATCATTCATCAGCAAGACTATTTTACCACTGTTGAGCACAACTCTGGATTTAAATGTATGTTTCATATGAAAACTTTGTAAGTATTCTTTAGAGATATTTTCTTATCTGATACGTCTAACTATTTTCCATATAAGCTTACCACGGAAAGGCGTTTACTGACACTTGTTTAATTACCTCACCTTCCTTATGAATTTTAAATAATGAGTTGCCTCTGAAACAACTTCTTGCATATGCGTAATCCCATTGAGTCAGATAGGATCATTCATATATATAAAATTACTTGGAAAGCAAATACTTGCTGAACTGGAATCAGCATTACAAAACATTTTCTGTTAAATTCATTAATCATATGTTTAAGATTTTGTAAGGTTCTGCATTTTGTTTCATGTACTTTAAAAATGGGATCAGTGTTACACTGCTGGTAACATCATGTGAAGAACATGATTTTCAAATGATCTTAGTTGATTGGAAAAGCTGTGTAACAATTTCACCTCGAGAGCAACACCTATAAGTAAATACCTATTACTGTGTAACAGCAGCTTAAATATATTTGAGATGCTCTTTTAAACAATGTTGGAAGATAGCATATTGCTAAAGTGTGTGTATTTTTTTACTCAACTGCTTTGAAGTAAAGGAATTTCCTAGGTGTCTGTTTTTTAATGTGCTTGCATACATCCGCATGAATTTTGGAATATCAAATGCTACTAATGTGTGGTATAAATATCATAAAATATACAAGACTCCATGGTATGTCATTGGAAGGCATTGTTGAGATCAGAAAGAAAAATAGCCAGGAAAAATGAATGGGGGTTTGATGTTCTGCGTACTCTCTAGAAAAGCCATTTTGATTGCACTATCCTGTTTCCAACTTACAGTTAATCGAGTCCATCAATCTGACCCTCTTCTGTTTAATTGAACTGTTAATCCTTTTTTTGAAACAGTTTTCTTGGAGAGAAATTTCTGATAGTAACTGTTTGTTATGCCTATTTTGGGTAATACTACCTTGTACCTGCAAAGTAAAAAGCTCCAGTTGAAATTACAGCTGATTTTGGAAGAACAAGTGGCAAAATTCAGTGATGTGTTATGCAGGTGTATATATGCAGTCATCTTGTAATAACTTTCTCCTGTTTTGAAGGAATGAATTCTGCCTCACAGGAAGCGTTCCAGTTAGAGATATTAGTGGTACATACGAATACACAGAGGAGAGGCTACCTGTAACTACCAGGGGGTAATGTGCTGAGTCTTGCCTTCAGGCTTTGTCGTCACGTTTTACTGCTTCTTGCAAATAATTGTGAGGTTTTCAACTGAAGCCTAACATTACTAGTTTAACTGGATAGGAATGAAAAACTTAATTGATCGTTTCCTGCTTTTGGCTGAAAAAGAATCTTGGAGGGTTACAGAATCATTTTTCGGAAAAGCCCTAAGGAAAGAAATGTACCTTTTCCTTGAAGTATTCACTAGTCAGAAGCTTGTGATGAGAGGAGGGGAGTGCAAAGGACTCAACATTTTAGCATTGGTTAGGAGCTAAAATTTTACCCAAGATCTATGTTAAGCTTTCAGTATTTTGGAGGCTTACTTGACCTTTGAAAGCAGTGAGTTCAGTTCTTGGCTGGTGCTGTACTGTTTCAGAATGTGAATGTAGGTACATTCTCCACAGTTTCTTCCTGCCTGAGTGCTCTTTTCTGTCAGCGGTTAACCCAAGGAACACGAGGAAGGCATTAGGGGTTACCTGAGTTTCCTTAGATAATAGAAGTAGAGGATGTGCTGAAAATTCACAGCTAGCTTTTCTCTTGGCTTGTTGTCTGTACACACGTCATATGTGTTAGCTTTGCTACAAAGAAATGAAAAGAGTAGGCAGCCATTTATACTTTTGAAGACTGTTTTCACAAAGACAAGTGATTAATTCAGCATCTTATCAGAAAGAAAAATAATAGCTGAAGGACTGTAAAAAATGAAGCTCTTTTACTACTACTCATTATTTGTTCTTCCTATAAATTCCTGGCAATCTTATAGTTTAGTTCAGAAGGAGGTGCAATCTAAAATAAGTTTATTTTAGCTGTCAGCTATGTGAGATGTTTTGGAAATTTCTGCAGTCAGCAACCTTCCTGTTGGGAAGGCATAGCTGCTATGGATAGAAGATAGAGGGAGTGCTTAATGGGATGCACACTGCCCACAGTGAGCACCTTTGTCTAATTTTAAGCATTGCAGCAGATATAAATGATGATCTCATTGTATTCATAAACATCCAAGTACTGTCTAGAGCCTAGATGATTAGTTTCATTAGCAAGTGTATGCTAACGTTGTCCATGAATCTGTGGAAGACAGTATGGGTAGCTGCTGGAAGCTGCAGGTTTTTTTCACAGCAGTGTGTTTCCAAGGAAAACACAGTTCTTAGCTGCATGCCGTCAGCCAAAAAGTAGTAAGCCGCAAACTGATCCCTCCTCTGTTGCAGTTAGCTGAAAGTAACTTGTTCCAGCCATATGTCCCAGCTTGCTTCTTCCACTGTGCAAGTCAACCATGCAGTCCAAGAGGGTAAGGATTAGGATAGCAGTATATCTCTAAATGTATTTTACCTGCACAGGATTGGAAGCAAGAAACCTGTCCAAGCAGTTATGCAGAATATGTTACACTACTTTGAATTTGTACAGTGACGTTCTTTGTGGCATTTATGGATGTAAAATGTTCCATGTCCCGGGTGGTATCATGACTCTTAGCTTTGATCAGTCTATAAAATACAACACAAATATATACTGAGTACATTGTAAAGGAAATTGAAACATAATCTCCTGACTGTGCTGCAATGAAATATTTTCCATATATTCTGAGGAATCATGAGAAGTATTTTGTAGACTTTGGAAGTGAAAGCAGAAATGCTGTGGCAAATGCTGTATGACTGATGGTAGAAGCTCAGCTTCTAGTTTTAAACCACTCACTTCATGATAGTTCCATCAAGTTATAGCATCAGGACTGTTTTTTTGCAGCCAAAGAAGTTTTGTAGCCTATTAAGTAACAACGTTGGTCCAGGTTATTTAAGTTTTACCAACCCAAGATGGAAACAAATGCTGGAGAAACGTGTTCTGGAGTTCAGTGATGCCATGATGATACTATTATAGGTAACACAACTGAAAAAAAAACCCCAAACTTGACCAACACTTAAGTGCTAAAAATGTTGTTGTATACAACTGTCTTGTTGTGTTGTAAAGACAGTTGTCTGCATCATGAATCTTCACAGTCTGCTCTGCACTGATCTCTGATGGGTAGAATCATAGGACAGCCTGGGTTGTAAGGAACCTCCAAAGGCTATCTGGCCCAACCTTTCATGGAGTGGAGATTATCTAACACACTGTCCAATTGCATCTGGAAATCTCCAGTGATGGGGACTCTGTCACATCACTGGGGAGGTTGTTCCAGTGAACAGTTTGTGCCCAATATAAAAAATTTTCGTATGTCAAGATGAAACTTCTTCCAGTGCAACTTGTACTCTTTGCCTTCTCCGTGTAGCTCCTTGTGAAGAGAGAAACTGTCCTCTTTGTAGCAGCCCTTTAAGTAGAGGAATGCCATGATGAGATCCCCTTGAGCCTTCTCTTCTTCAAGGTGGTAGGTGGTGGACAGTTTGTTCTTGCATTGGCTTAGGGACAGGTTGTTTTATGCAGACTGTTGCTGTTGTCTATTCATAGTATATTTGGTAAAGGAAAAAGTAACGATAGCATTCTGCTAACCAAATTTAAGAATAGCATGCTTAAACCACGTTTTGATACTGGAAGTGAAGCTGAATGGCACTGGTTTGTGTATAGGCTTTTAATACAAAAAATACCTTATCTTTAAGTTACATTTGATAAGCAACAGTAACTGTGAGACTTTGGAAGTCAGTTTCATACAGATCATTTCACCTACTCTTGATGTCATTCAGAGTTGAAATAAAAGGTGGTTTTCTCTGATGCCTGATGAATAGTCAGTCCCTATAAGCAGTGTCATAGAATTGCTTAGGTTGTAAAAGAACTTTAAGATCATGAGGTCCAACCATGAACCTAGCACTGCAAATTCCACCACTAAACCATGTCCCTAAGCACCACATCCACACATCTTTTAAATACCTCCAGGGGTGGTAACTCCGCCACTTCCCTGGGCAGCCTGTTCCAATGCTTTGATAACTCTTTCAGTGAAGAGAGTTTTC
>NW_026639478.1:2340000-2390000 GCF_028554395.1 Pezoporus wallicus | reverse complement strand
TAGTTCTCATTGTGAAGTCACTATTAGCCATGTATAACTATGCTTGACTTCATTGCTCATGGGCAGACTTGTGTAAAGGAATAATATTTTACTTCTACAGGAAGGAGATCCTGTGTTCCTTGACTTTTAAGCACCTTGCAAATACGCAGATGTTATCATTAATAAAACATGGTGCAGAAGCAGTTTCTTAGACCACTGAAGTTATAGATCATAGAATGATTACAGTTGGAAAGGACCTTAAAATCATCTAGTTCTATCCCGCTGCCATGGGCAGGGACACCTCACAAGTTTTATCTTGTTTACTTATTTGTTGACATTTTTGCTTGGCAGTTTCCTGAGCCTTCAGTAGTGTAGTCAAGAGAGAGCATAAAGGCAGAATGCATAGAGGTACTAGCACAAATAGCTTGGTTCATTAATTATTTTGCTTTATGGTGTATGCATAGCAAGTGCTTATGCACAGAGTTAGCTAGATACTCATTTATAGCTAGCTAAGTGAAAGAAGAACATTAAAAATTTGCTATCATCTTGAATCTCTAAAATGTCTGATAGTTCGTATTTCATAAAGTCACACATCTGAGAAGCTGGCTTTTGCAAAACAAGCTCTCTGATTATCTGATATCCTCCGGAAGGTTAGGAGAGTTGTTTCCTATATTACTTAGGAAAAAATTTCTTTTTACAATTGAAAATGTCAGCATCAATTTAAAGTAACACTAAACATGTGCTTGCTTTCTGAATATTATCCTCCTCCACCTCCCCTCCAACCACCCTGCTGAGGATCTGAGTGTGACAGTTTGATTAGATCATCAATCCTTACTGTTAACAGCACTTTTCCTGAACACCTGGGTTGCTAGGTCACATCTGAGTTTAGCTACCGTTGTTTTAGTGACCTAACATGCATTCACTATAGCAATTTACATTTAGTCCTCAAATTAAAAGTTACCTTAGAACAACAGTTTGCTTTAAAATGACCTTTGTTCTCATGTGAAAGTTATGCTGTATGATGTGATAAAAACTATAAATGATGAAACAGATTTTTGTATTTCAGACATGGTTACCTGATAGAGCTTTCACATAAGTCTATTTAATTGCTGCGTCAAAACCAAAGCTTAATTATGAATATGTCTCCTACTTAATTCTCCATCAGTGTAGAAGAGTTCTACTTAGATTTATATTTCTCAATTTTTATTAAATTGTATTATTCTATACTAAGTTAAGTAATCAAATTTCTCATATACTTATAACAATTTCATACTTTTTTTCTTTCCTAAAATCTATTTTTGACTTGTCGTCACAGTCAAATTCTTATTTTTTCCACTTCTAGGAAAAATAGCAGGAGAGGTAAGCAACAATTTCAACTCAAGTTGTTTAGCAGCAGACTGCAATATAAGCATATTATAAAATTTAGGCCTTACTGTACTTTTCTGATGCTATAGTAAACCTTTGTTTTTCCTTTGAACTTTCCTTTGCTGTGATGAGGAATATAGGAGATAATAAAGTTATCAGAGCAAAATTAATGAAGCAAGTAATTCAAAATCGATTTAGACTTTGTTTTTGAGCAAATGGGTAAAAGTTGAAATCAACACAAAGGGGACAAGGAAATACAATAGGGTGAAATAACTTTTAGTAGCACATTTAAAGTAGGAATAGTACTTAATGAATGGAAAGATTTTGCTTCATGCTTTCCCTCATGTCAGATGAGGTAAATGGTTACTTTCGTATATGTTCTTAAATCAAATGTAAATCTTCTTCCTCTACCCTGTGTTATAGTCATGTTAGGGAAAGAAGGATACTTTCTAGTTGTCATACATCTATGGAATTAGATACCAAGTGATTATCTCAATGAAACTGGTGAGGTGTGTAAAAGGAATCTGAAGGCAATGTATGGAATTTTTAAATAAACGTATTTTCTTAAATTTTAGTTTTATAATATTGGGGGATCCCCCCATTGCAAATTCAGATTGAAATTAAGAGTGCAGTTATACATTTTGAGCCCTGGTGTCCAGTTAAATCTGTATAAAATATTCTTTGGATCGGTATCATCAATGAAGTACAATTTTGCTTGTTAAGCAAAACTCTAATTTGGCAGTATATTTTAGAAGTTATTTTATATATATATGCTACTGTTCTTAAAGAGTGGCTTTACTGCTTCCTCTGAAATAGTCAAAGTGCCTACTTCTGTTAATCCACACTCAAAACATATGTCATAGTGACTTCTGAGAATTCATAGTAAGAATAAAATAAAAACCATAGATAAATCTAAGCAGGAGTAAAAATTCTCAGTATACACTGCAGATTATTTTTAATGCTGTTTCACAGCACATGGTGAAATAATTGTAAAGGATCTGGTGTACATAGAATATAGAAAATGATGCTCAGTCTTCCACCAGAGTGATGTAACATAAGGTCAACAGTATGTTTATAGAAAAAAGTTACCATGAAACACGTAATTTAACAGAGCAATTCATTCAAACACTTCTTTATTACTGGTAGTATGAAAATAGACCATATCAGACCTAGTTGAAAGAATATTTGATAAAGTCCTTGAAATTGTTTAAGAGAAAAACAGTTTGTAGGATCTAACGTGATATTAATTTTTATACATTTGAAGTGAAAACCTTATTTTCTTCATTTCTATTTATGGTAAGATTGCAGGATATGTCTTACTTGTGCAAGTTATATCAGATAAAGACACACTTTTTTGACTGTGTGTCCTGGGTTCGCCAGTAGCGGTCATTTTTCTCCTTCTTAGTAGCTGGTGCAGTGCAGTGTTTTGACTTTTGGCCTGGGAACAGAGCTGATAACACTGATGTTTTAGTCTGACCAAGGACTTTGTGAGCCTCATGCTCTGCCAGGGAGGAGGGGAAGCCGGGAGGAAGCAGAGACAGGACACCTGACCCAAACTGACCAAAGAGGTATTCCATACCACAGCACGTCATGGCCAGGATGTAACTGGGAGTTAGCCGGAAGGGCTGGGAGTCTGCAGGGTTGGAGGAGGTATGGGTCGGTGCTTGGTTGGGCTGGGGGGGAAAGTTATCGGTCAGCTGGTGCTGAGGTGTTGTATTCTCTTCTCTGGTTATTTCCTTTATCATTATTATCATTGGTGGTAGCAGTAGTGATCTGTGTTATACCTTAGTTACTGAACTGTTCTTACCTCAACCCATGGGAGTTGCATTCTTTTCGATTCTCCTCTCCGTCCCTCCAGGAGTAGGGGGAGGGAAAGAAGGGGGGGAGTGAGTGAATGAGTTACCTGACTGGGTTTAAACCATGACACTGTGTGAACAGGGGCAAATAGGAGAGAGAAATCCACACCTGAGGAGAATAAAATGCATTTAGAAGAATGTATAACGTTCCCAATATCTTGGAAACTAGTGTAAAGCTAGAATGTTTTCTGTGTTCTTCTCTTCCTGGACTTTACTGCTCTTCATGTTTCCCCCATATAAGACTAGCTGGGAATACATGCAGAAAAGGAGTTTGGATTCTGCAGTAGTTTTGCTTTCATCTCCAGAGGTAGTCATCTGACTGGCATGGGCAGTAACAAAACTTTCTTGTGTTTGATTTTTCTTTCCACCTATGAAGTGAGTGCAGTAAAACTTACTTCAAAGTTACTTCAGAGGGGCTGAGGAGAGCTTGCAAAGCATTTTGAATAGAACTGTAATGTTTTGGTTTGTTTTTTTCTTTTATTGGGATGATGTGGTAAACCTTTTGTGGCTGCTGCAGTTGCTTGTGGTGGCAAGCAGAGGGAAAAGAGTGGAGCTGTCTGAGCAGCAGACTGAGTAGTGAAGATGAGTGCAGGTCTCAGCTACAACAGGAATGCCAGATCAGATGGTGAATACTACACTTGCTGAGGGAAGATGGTGATAGGAAAAGTTAGGAAATTATTTGTACCTGTTTAATTGCCAAAACTTTTCAGCCTTTCAGGAGGTGTTGCTTTTTAAGTCTAACTCCCTTAAAGGAAGAGATTTCAGAGTTGCTGAAATTAGGGGACACAAAAGATAGAAACAGTACCTTTGAACATCAGTATGACATCATCCAAGTTTAAAAACACATTACTTACAATGTTGAGCTGTTATAATAAATTGAATTTACTATTTTGCGCTACCTAATTTGGTGTGCAGCAGGTTTCAATGAATGGAAATTTGCCATTGGAAGTCATGAGCTACCTCTTGGAGAAAAACGTCCAATTAAAGCAGTTGGTCATAATATTGAAGTAAAGAAATTTGGTGGGCTTTTGAAATGCTAATCTGAGGGACAGGGATGCTGTGGGAGAGAAAGTGAAGATCATACAACTTTCTGCAGGTAGGACTTCTGATGAAGCCAGAGGCAGAAGCTCTGATTAGTGTAACAAAAGTATTAAGATCTGGAGAAACTCACTGACGATTGCCAGGGAAGGGAATTCCTTGCAGAGGGTGCAGAGGCTTCCTTTTTACCTTTATTTGTCTGTAACTGAGCCAAAACCAGAGCTGTACAGGGAGTCAATCCAGTAGACTCAGTTTTATTTCCAGGTTAGGTTCAACGCGGCTCTGACTGCAGTTCTTTTCGTTTGTGTTCCACATCATTTCAGTGAATAGTCCTGGTTCAGTTCTGCTTTAAGTGAAAGCTTTATTGTGAAGGTTCAGCCTTGGCAGAGTTCAGACTAAGGACTCCTACAGTACCAGCTGGCTATCAAAGGTTTTGTTTTTCCATTTGGGCTTGACTTAATTCTCTAATTTAGCTGTTGAAGAGTGTAAATCAGATATCTGATTTCATTCTGATTTGCTCTGTTTTTAATTAGCATTGTTGTCTGTGACTAATCTTACACAGGCAGTTTTAACAAATGCTGTAACCTCTATGGTATACATCTTTTTTGCTTTGTTAGTGTGTATGAGCAGGCCGCTCTAGGCTGACACAGAAAGGAGAAGCCAATTGACTGAGCAAGAGACTAAAGTTGGTATTGAAATGTGTCTGGGGACAATGATGTATGTCCCAAGAGCGTGGGATTTAAAAGAAGAACATGGGGCATTGTTCACAAGGGACAAAGCCATGCAAATGGCTCATTTTTTTTTCTTCCTTGTTGCTGTAATATTCTGACCCTCTATGAAGAAGCTCTAAGGAAGCATAATGAGCCTTGAACTGTAAAGAATATACTACATTTTACAGTAGAATCCTTTGAGGGTGAATTCCAGCATAGTAACAAATCAATATTATTCAAGGCATATTAAAGATATGATACATTTACATTTTTAATCAAAGTATAACTTATGTATTGTATAAGTTCATTTTTAAAGGCAATACATATAAAATGCACTTTGTGTTTTTTACTTCTAAATCAGATATTAAATGTCTCTGCTTTATGTCATACCTGTGTGTATTTCTGCATCTTATATCCAGTTTAAAGTGTTTAAACCAAAAGGAATTTGTCAGTTTTTGTGCGAACTTTTGATTCTCAATTACACACACGGAAAACATTTAGATTTAAGGGTCTGAAAGCGTGTAGTACAGTGGGTGAAGATTTTTAAGCTCTTTGGATCCCCTTTTCCTTTCTAAACCTTGTCTTTTCCTGATCTACCACATTGTTAAATTAGTCTGTCAGTCAAGTCCGAGTGAGGCATTCATAAATACAAAAACATTGTTCTTTAAGCCTAAAGGTTTGCTAGAAACATTTTAGAAGAAACACAAAATAGACAGCAGAGGGGGCCAGGCTCTCTACATCACCAACCTACTTGCTGTCAATTTCTTACAGTGATTTTGCTCTGTAGACAGAGGTTCTCTGGTTAGTCCATTTAGCTGTTACAGTATTTTTCTGTTCCTGCACTTACTCGGAAAACCAGTGGACATTCACGGGTATTTTTTGAGTAGCTTTTGTGATTCATCTTTCTCATACACATTAAAAAAAGGAAAAAAAACCCCAACAAACCCCACCACAAAATGCATAATCATTAATTTTCCCATGACATCTTTTTTCCTGTAACATTAATATGCTCATGGCTTAAGAATGGGCGTGAGGGGGAACAACTTCTGTAAATATACAGACCTTACAATGCCAAATCATCAAACCACTTTCTGCATAGCTAGAAACACTAATTCATTGCTTTATAAACTGTTTTGTTGCAAGATAATAAATTATAATAATAATAATAAAATAAATTGTAAAAATTAGATATTTTTAGTGAACAGCACTTTGGTGCACATCTGTTATCGTGTATTAGTTCTAGAGAGAATTGATTTGTCAAAAATATAAGTAAAATTCATATACTGTCATTTTTTCCATTATCCTGTTTGCAGGCATGCGTTACTAACGTGTCATCAATGGTAATACCTTTCTGCATCTTGATGTGCTAGTTAGTGCGCGGTTTGTAGGTGTTCTAACTTTGTTAGATCAGTATTTACTATTAGTGCCTTTGTGGACAAATACCTTGTTTTCCTGAGAAAGCACAGCAGGAAATGTTTCTTTCAGCTGAAAAATAATGTTACTTCTTAACTGCAATTGGTCACTTGACTCATTTGTATCAGATTTGGAATGACACTAACCTTGACTGAACCCAGGACACCTTGTATCAAGTGTTATCCTACAGGTGAACCGGTCCATTTCCAAGAAAAAAAAAAAAAATCATTGAAATTAGCTATACCTGGATTTACTCAAATAGGATTATCCTGGCTTAATCTTCAGCAAATAACAGATACTTTAGGATGTGATGGTAGTTCTGCTATTTATTTTCTTTGCTTTCTTGTACTTGACTTTAATGTCTTATTCCTGCCTTTTAAAATGAAAATAGATCAAATGCAGCAGAATGGCAAATGCTACTTTAAGGTGATGCAAAAGGTCATTTAGTTCCTCTTTCAGTATATAGACATTCTTCAGCCAGAAGCGAATTCTGTAGTTTGAAGTTAGTAAAAGGAAATGATAGTGCATACATTTTTAATTGAATATATCTACACCTCACAACTATTTTAAAAAACAAGTCTGGAGCCAACGTGGCAATAATGATGTACTGCAGCAGTCCCTGGATTAATGCAGTGAAGATATGACCTCTTAGAAATTGCCTGCTGTGCACAATTGCTATAGCTGCCTTGTTTTCGTCAGTGTGCTTTTAAAAAAGCAAGGGGACAGGGACTGTGCTTCTGATGAGGCATGTGCATTACCAAGACAAAATGGGAAAGAGATGGGCAGTGAAGGCCTGATTCATTTGTATAGAGGGATCAGGGCTGGAAATCATTGCTGTGGCTTTTGGAAGAGTCGCCAGAGAGCATCAGTCTTCTGTGTGTTTTCAGGGTTAGAGAGGTTTCTTCCATTTTATATTAATTTTGTAGTTCCAGATTATTCTGGATTTTAGAACTTTAATGTGATCTAATACTTATTCAACTAATATAATGTTGCTCTTCTGTTTTAAAGTTTTAACTTAAAAAACCCAACCAACGAACCAAAAAACCTAAAAGAAGAGTTTGAAAAAATAGTAGAAGATAACTTTTCTATAAAAATATCAGAAGAGTGCAGGTCATCATGCAAATGTAGGAAAATGGCAGAATCATCCTTACATGTATACAATGCTGTTCAATGTGGTCTCTCAGGTAATTCAATGACTTTTTTCTTCTCTGCATTAACACTGCATTAACACTGAAACATTAAACAGAGTGGACACTTGAGTTTTGGTCCTTTGCTGCTAAACATGTTGAGTGTACACGTGTACTGTGACGTATTGCAATGTCCTTGTGTCTGCGAGTGGACGTTTGGCAAAACCAGGATTCTATAGATAACCCACTGTATGTAGAGGGGCTGTGAAAAGTTTCAGAGATCTTTTTTATTAGTATATGTATAGTGAAACAAACAATAAAAATGCAATTCACATCAACTGCTGAAAATCTCTGACGCGTTTTCTCTAACATAGACAACAACTTCCAGAAATATTTATGAGTCTGCTTTCTGATAAATGCTTGATATCATCCCTTAGGATATGATCTCTTTGTTGGATTAAAGGCACTAGTCCTTGCATTAAATGATGTTGGGTTTTTTCATCCTAATACGCTTTATATGTATCTCTTTTAGATGCTGCCGTCTATTACAGTGCTCAGCCTGCTTACATTTATCTTCCCTATGAAACAGCTGTTGGAGTTCACTGAACAAATTTCTAGATGATTTTTCTCCAACAGTTTGCAGGTTCTGAAAAATCCATTCATATCAAGACCAGAATCCCTGCGCTCTGTGTGTGTGTGTGTGTGCATGTGTGTCTATGGTGGTTTTCATGTTGACCTGAAGATTTGTTTTATTGCTGAACCTGTGTAGCTGCTTAGGGGGTTGTATTCCCACTGTGCTGTTTACTCCCCTGTTGTCTGATCCATCAGCAATCTAATTCACAGATAGTATCATAATTCATGGTGTAATAGATCTTCCACACTGTTTTGTAGGGGAAACTTATTAAAGATAAAAATCTCATGTGGCAGTTGCCCTTTCAGCAGTTTAAGTTTTTGATTCTTGCTTTCCATCTTAAATGTATACTGATTATGCCTTGACACCTCTCCTGCTACACGTTCATTTTTCTGTGGTCTTTCTGACAGACTGACTTGAAGCTGGTTGCTTTTAGCTTTCAAAAAGCACCTAATCTGGGCAGCAGGTTTTATTTCCTTTGGAGGTAAGTTTCCTTGACCGGTTGCTTCATCAGATCTTAAACTTTTTTGCACAGAAAATTTACTGTGAAAGTTGGCTGATTAGAAACTGTACTACCTCAGTGCTTAGAATTTGGTCTGCCGTCACCGCTTGTCCCAGATAATCCAGTCTGTTGCATGTTATTTAATGATCAAGACTGTATTTTGAAGATAGACAGAACTGAAATGTAGTTTCAAGGCAAATTCAAATTGATATTGGTTCTGCCTTCTTCCAAATAGGTTTGGTTTTTTTGTTGTTTTTTTTTTTTTTTTGACACAGGATGATTTTGAAATTTTTCTATGTAGCAAATGCTTTCATAGAAAGTTATTTAATATTTTGCTTATTTCTCTTCTTTTGGTCTCTCCAGTTGATCAGAAGTGTAGACTTTGATGATAACATTTTTGCTGATCATGAATAAAATATTTATAGATGTAATTTACTTATTAAAGTCAGAGCAAGCACAGAATGGTTTAAATCCAAAGTGTTTTTCAGAATAACTGATATGTTACATAAACTAAGCAGAATCTGAGATTTGTTAAGAAAACAAGTACAGATTAAGGCATGATTTAGATGAAGAGAATCTTAGCTTGGCAATTTTAGCTCAGGTGTTACAAACTGACATCCGAATAAACAGAAATTTGGGCATAACACATAAGTTGAAAAATTGCCAAGAAACATGTTCCATTCCTCATACCTCAGGATAACCATTATAGATGGCACTTGTTCATAACTGAACTTTGCAAAAAGATTTAGAATAACTGGCTCATCTGTTTTCTAAAATGAACACATACCATAACCTTTTAAGAGACAGGCCTGGAAGAAAATGCTAGTGATCATCCAGTCCATTTTCCTAATCATAAATTATATGCAAACATAAGTATTGTTCCCAAATACATGTTTATAATCAAAGCAAAATAATAGTGTGCACACAGGATCATAACTTGAGTGAAGTTCGTCAATTGAAGTGTGAATTTAGGCTGAGAAGTAAAACCTGAAGTAGGTCACCAGCAGTAACTAAGTAAGATTTTTGAACTTTGATTCTCAGATATTCTTGATAGATGCATGTGTAATTTATTTGTGATTGTATCTTCCAGGGTGACAGTTCTGCAACTTCCATTGAGTTCATTCCACTTCGTAACTGCACATGCTAGACCCAGAATGTTCTGTAAAGTTTAGGAGTTTCAAATTTATTGAGAACATATCACATAGTTTTAGGCAGGGATTTGAAATTTGGCAGAGGGAAGGTAGTTATCCCCATGACTTGCTATCAGAATGACTTTGCTGTCAATTTAAGAATTTATTGAAGTTATAAATCTCTATAGATTTCAGTTTATATATTCATAATAGCAATTTGTTTGAAGGCTGGCTTCAGAGATTCTGGATCGTATATACCAGTCTCCATTTACCTTCTTTACGTCTAGTTTAGGGTCATTGCTAAGGCAGTGGCAATCAGACATTTCTCCCTGTGTTAGTCCTGTCCTCAGGGTCCTTTGTTCACATTGCATCTCTGAGAACTGTTTAGCTAGGATGCTCTAAGGTTGACTTGCTGCACCAGAGATGGCAGATGAATCTGCTCTGCACTGACTCTTGCTTCAGAAGGTGTATATAGTCAGAGGAATGGCTCATTGAGACTGTTTCTGCTCTGTCCGCTCCCCTCCTGTCTCTGACTGAGCATTCTCTGCCTTATCTCCCTGTAGTGCACTAGCAGCATCAGCCAGGACTGTGCTGTTCCCACTTCTGTGCTAGAACTTTGCTCCTTCCCCTTCTGCATTCCCCCTATAAGTCTGGCATAAAGGCAAGGAAGATAGAGTCATAGAATCACAGAATGGTTTCGTTAAAAAGGACCTTAAGATTGTCTAGTTCGAAGCCCCCTGACATGGGCAGGGACACCTCACTCTAGATATCGCCCAAGGATCCAGCCTGGCCTTGAACACTGCCAGGGATGGAGCACAAGACTTAAGTTTGTGTATAATTATACACAAACATAAGTTTGAGCTAAATATCCAAATTCTTACATGACCAAGGGGCACAAAGCCCATGTTCTCAGGCCTAGATTTCAAGATTGCCACATTTACAAGAGTTGCAGTTAGGAGATCCCCGAAATTCTGGCTGCGCTATGGTGTGATGTTGGCGTGAAGCTGAATTAGTGGTGTCAGCCTCCATAATCACATTGGCTTCGGTCCTTCCAGTTTGCATTAGCTGCAAGTTCCTGTGCTGTCTCACACCTGACCGAGTTGCAGCATAGGAGCTGTGCTTGAGTAGTCTGTGAGCTGCGTGGGGCTGAGGAGCTGCCAGCTGGCATTCCATGTGGTAGGTGGCCTGAAAGACTGTAGAAGTTGTTAAGAAAGATATCTTTGGATGCTGAGAGGAGTTTCTTTGGTATGCATACCACCTTGCACCCTCAATCTGCCCTTGTTACAACTGTCCTTGAACAAAATGAATTAACATGATGGGGGATCATAGTGTTTTCTTATGATCAGTTGCATTATTTATTTCCCCTTAAGTTCTATTCAAAGCATAAGCTCTGATGAGAATGGCACTGTACTTCTCTCTCCCTGTACATAGTTGATCCTGCATTTTACTTTGGCACCGCCAAGTTCAGTCTCTATCAGCTTACTGGACCTGAAGTGTGTGTGTACAAACTGTGCTTGTGTAACTTCATATCATAGTACAGAAGAGTAACGGGCCATGAAAAATAAACAAAGTCATTCTAGAAAACTTTGTTTTTAAGATTTCAGTGCAGTAGTGTAAGCTTTTCAGAAAGAATGTGATACTGTACCTCACAACATTTGCTTAATATTGCTCCATGTGAATATTGTTTATTGCATTGAAAACTAATCGTAGGGACAGTAATGGGTACCGATAATACGCTGATTTTAAGGAATATGGAAACTAGGTGCTTCTAGGATCTGCAGTACAAGTAAATGTAATGTATTTAGTAGGGATCTAGTAGAAAGATTGAATGCTGCATTAATTACATTCACAGATGGTCAGAAAATTAGGATTGCAACAAATACGGAAGAGGTTATAATACAGAAGGACAGAAGGAGGTTGGAAATATGGGCAAAAGATAAAATTGGGTGCTCTGGAAATATGTAAATGAAAACATCTGAAACTATGCAAAATATGAATATTCAAATGGTAAAAAGGTGTTGAAAAGCAAATATTAAAAAAGATAAGCATGACAATAGAAACTAATTAGGAACGTAGTATGAAGAAGACAGATATACAAGAGAGCAGGATTAAGGTGGTGTGGGCAGCCATTGCATGCACACCCTGAAGACAGGGAAACGTCATCTCCCTGGAGAGGCATCAGCATCGGTTGTGGGTGTGGGTTGGGTTTTTTGGTTTCTTGGAGGCAGGGGGGAGGGAGGTTTGGTCGGTTTGTTTTTTTTTCCTCTCCAGCTGTACCAGAAAAGTAGTAATGATTGTGGAGATCCATGATTTCTGATTACATGGATATCCTATTCATGACTGTGCAACCACTTCGGTCTCTTCCATATCTCTCCTAATCTTCAGTGCCTTAAAGGAGATTCCTAAGTGGGTTGAAAATTGACTGAGAAGCTCAGCAATTCTCCAGACAAATTTCTTCAACTATTTAACTGCTGGTGTATTGGCAAAGCAATTACATGGCTGTGAACTGAACCGGTCTTCATGTTACATGCTGACGTGTTTAGATCTCCTACAGCATGCATAGTTTCACCTGTTTTCTTCATCAGTGCATTCAATTCTGCAGTAACAGATACATAAAATGGATGTGTGGGATTGACAGTTCTTCCAGGTAGCAAATGTCTTCTGCTGCAACTGGGACAGGGAAAATTCCCCCAGTGGAAGACAAAGTAACTCATCATCTCAAGAGGCACAGAGTAACGGTTACTGTCTGTAGGTTGTATGTTATTTACAGCCAGAGAGTTTAAGATGGATGAATTTATATAGCACTAATGATCTTCATATAAATCTTAGCTTAGTTTCTTAGTCTCCATATAACTTTCTTAGCTACTGAACTTTTTGGAGATGCTAATAGCTAAAATGCTCTATACTTAACTACCCTCTCACTGTTTTACCAGGTTTTGATCCCTTGAATTTACATGCCATATGAGTTTGTTGCAATAGATACACACTCTGGAAAACATCTCTCAATTCTTGGCATTGCTTATGTTTGGTCTTACTTTTTTTTAAGGCATTGTTGGTTTAAAATGCATTTTAGCTGCTTTGTAAAGGTGTAAGTCTACTACAAGAAATAGATGGATGGGATGGAAGGAAGGGAGAAATCACATGATCTAATTTCTTAATGTTATTTAGTGAAAACCTGGGCTAACAGGAACACAATTCACTCTACTGATACAGAGCATCTAGCCTCATCATTTACTAAAATCAACAATTGCTCATATCAGTTACTAGTTGTTTAACTGTCCCTCATCAGTCAGTGTCTGCAGTAGCAGAACCCAAGGGGAGAATGTGCTGGCTGCTGCTCTTGTAAGAAGTAAATCTTTTAAAAGTAGTTTATAAGACTTGCTGCAGATGTCAGAACAGCGGTTTGTTTCAGGCAGTGTACTAATCCTGGAAGTTTCCAGTCACCACTTCAAAGAAGGACTTAGAGCTCACAACATTCAGGTATGGAGTAACTTGTTCAGATGGGAATTGTTTTTATAAACTGCAATTTAAAATTGGTATATACTTGATGCATTACTTTATTTCAGTTATTTTGGCCAGTTTCTCAGTGATTTGGCTCCACCATAATTAACACAAGTTTAAGATCTGGACCTGTTTCTTTTGTTTGGTTTTACTTCCTTATTTTCAGTATTATTTAACAAAGGTGTTTGTTAAGCACTATATGTGTATATCTTTTCTATGAATCCACCTTATATATATATTTTAAAAATTAAAACCATATTGACATTTCTTAATGCTATTTGCTGTTAAATTTTCATCCTCAGAAGCAGGCTCTGTGGAGTTTCTCCAAGTTGTATGAATGAGAAACTCTTAAACTGCAGCCTAATGATTCCAGATCTCTTAAGTTATATACATCTATGTACAATCAAGAAAGTTGTGCCCTAAGAAAATAATGAAATCTGAAGTATGTTATGTTGCCACTTTCTAATCATTCTTTCTGGCTATGTGTCCTTGAAGAAGAATAAATGTCTATCATAGACTGAGGTTCTCAGTCCTATTCCATTAGTTAAGGAAGTACCTTGCAACAGGCAATGTGAGAAGTAGTTATGTCTTTAGTTATACTGCAGCTTAAAACACTGAATTGCATAGGGATTATGCATACTTAACTGAAAAATGCAGATTTTATTAGGTGTTAGTAGTGTATATGTGACCACTCCTTGTGAGTGCTTTTCATATAAAATAATTTGAAACACAGTTATTTCTTCTGATCCTTTAATTTTGAAGGATTAAAGAAATCTCATTTTTGCGTGTAAACGAATTGATGCTGTGCTAGGACTGGCCTTTTTGGAATAAGATTTGAATTCAGATTCTTCCTACAACCACAGCCTGATGTGAGGAAGAACAACTAATGGATTGAGGCATTCGTACCCCTAGCTGTCACCTGTTAACTCCTATCAAAATGCTTGTCTTCTGGAAGCCTTCTAAATCCCCCAAAACCAGCTAGGCTTACAGTAGTCGTAAGATTAGAGTACGCATCTCCTGCTATGCTGCTGAGGCCCAGGGGGACAACCAGCTGCTGTGAAGCAGTTCTTCACTTGCCACTGTGTCTTAAACCTGGTGGTTGCCCCAGTAGTATACCACCGGGAGATGACTAACCTTTCCCCTCTCTCCCCATCATTGATGTTCATTAAATGGGGCCATAAATACCCTTTTTGAGTAGCATGTTGGAAGTTTTTGAGCGATTCTTGCATGGAAAACACTATAAAATCATACTGGTGACCACATCAATTCAATTGTGACCAAAATAATTTTTTGACTACAGTGCTTGTTATCAGAGTATTAACCTATTTGGAAAGGCTTACTGAGAAAATTCCTGTTGTATAACTTATGAACTCTCAGTTCATGCTGGTACATTTGAATATGATTAGCATACATTTTCTATTAAGCTATACATGTGTTCAGTTAAAATTCACGAAAACCTGCAGATGTGGTTTGTAACCACACAGTGAAATATTATTTTAAAAATCAGAAATTAATTCTATGCTCAAGAAACTAGCTTCGTCCACAGCTGTTTTGGGTAGGTTTTTTTCTGCCGCCTTCCTGTACCACCAGGGACTCCTAAGCATTGTTCTGCAATATTAATATTGCTGGAGCTTCTCATGATCAGAGCCTGGTGTTATAACTTATTTGCTGGATGTAAATGGATAGGAGCCGAAACCAAATTTCTTTTCACCTGTATAATCAAAAAATATTATTTGGATTCTTAGAGGTGAAAGGAGGAAAGCTGAAACTTCATCTTTGAAGAGAAAATTTCAGAGGCACTTTGTCACTGTCATGTCGTGGTGCAGACACCTGTCAGACTCTATTACAAATCCAACTTTCTTATTCGATGAGTTACTCAATTTGCAAATTGAGACCTCTCTGCTTTGTTAAAAATTATCACTGCTCATCCGAAAACCCTAAGTGTTTAAAAGTATAAGATGACAGCTTGAACGCTTAGGGATGTGGACTGTCCTTATAAGGGCAAATTACCTTTCTGGATGTCACATTTAAATGTTTGGCTGCCTATCATCTACAGGGAACTTAGTATGATAAATCTTTTTACATCTCCGAGAGTTGAGGAATTGTAACTGAAATGCACGAAAGGTGTTTGAGGTTCAATTTTCCTTTGTGTGCATCTTTTACAGAGTAGGCTTCAAACGTCTCTGATTTGCAAGTACTCTAAGTGGGAGATATTGCTTGAGGTCATCTCCTTTATTCAAAAATATGAAGTTGTGGTCTTTGTTTTCCTTCTAAATAAGGATTTTTTTGTGTGTTTACTATATATGTATATTAGGCTATTTTGTAGCATGAATCAAAATGGATAAAGCTAAACATTAAAAGGTTATTTTTTTTTTACTTGTGTGATAAGCATACAAAGGTGTAGTTGTGGAGTGGATCTCACCCGTCATTTCAGTATCCCATTTTGTAGTTTGTCAATCCCAGTAACGTTTGCTGTTCTTATGGGAATGAAGACATATGTGGCTTTTTATTATTTACATTAAAAAGAGCTATTCCTAAATGCTAAGTGTTGATGATATGGATGCTCCCGTGGCAATAAAAATGTGTTTTCTCATACTCATTTCTTTGATTTGTGTATATTTTGATGATGCTCTTCTCACAGTTTTTGTCAAGATAGACTATAATTTCTAGTAGTATTGATGTAATTCCTGCTGAGTCTATCACATTAGCTAGGTGCTGTTCATCTGTGGGTATTCTGCTTCCATCCAGTGCTATATATGTGTTTATTTTGTTTAGGAAGTAGATTGCTCTTTAAGGAAAAAAGCATGATCTTGTGACATGTACCACCAAAAATTCTATAACCTGTTGGGGGATACTGGAACCATATCTTCAGTTTTGCTTACTGCCATCCTTTTTTAGTCCAGCTCAAAAAAAAATTAACAGTTTTTTCAAGGAGTATTCAGCTAACTACTGTCTTCACCTTTTTGCCAGCTATGCTTTCTTCCTTCATGGCTTGAACAAAGGACAAGAGGAAGCAACTTTGACAGGCCAGAGATACCTTTGGGTTTGGCTCAGAAGAGCTCAGTAGATTACCTCTTTCCAGATCTCAAAGGTGCAACAACCTGATCCCTTCAGTACCAGGGATGCTTCTTACTCTCCTACTGAATGAATTTGTCTGGAGGCTGGGGGATGAGTAGGGGGTGAGTTGGTTGGCTGTTGTTACCGGGGATTTTTAATTCTAGGCTTACAGCCACTCTCTGTGGTACTAACACAGTAACCTATTTCAGAGTTAACTGCAGAAAAATCAAAGTTCTATGAATTGCTGAATTTGCATATGAAGTCTCTTATGCTAAGCAAATACCTTTAGCAGGCCTGGAAACAAGGACTTGCCTTTTCCTCCTACAGCAAAATGTTGCTGATGCTGTTGTGCTGAGTGAAACCTTGTTATGATGGGCCCTGTTATGATCATCTATAATCAGTGGTGATGTATGATGGGGCAACATCTGATGGGTACTGTGCAATGTGATTCAAACACCACAGCTGCTCCATACCCTTCCAGCATGGGTACCAAGCCTTTGGGAGTTTCAGAAGTGCTCCCATGTATGATCTTGTGCCTAACTTCAGAACTGGTGTACCAGATGGCATCAGCCCAGCCCACCTGAGGTTTTGAGGTGAAGGGAATTGCCCTTCTGAAGTCTCATAATTTCTCTGCTTTCCTAAGAGGGATCATTAGGACTCTGCAGGTTCTGAATAGAATCTGTGCTATAAAGAAATGTATGTAAGAGGTTTGTGGAAAATCCTAAAAGGCTGTGACCAAGAAAAACTCCTATGGCAGAGAAGCACATTTCTGCACACCTGGGAGAGCAACTGCATATTGGTACTCAGGCTTGTCAAAGAGAAACTGCCTTCAGCTGGGAGACATGGGTCTTCTCAGCCACATCTGCTTGCAGATCTTTTAGCACTGTCACCTTCAACAAGGCAGTGAGTGTCAGTTCCTTACTATGCTTAACAATATGCAAGAAAATGGAGCAAATCAGTAGCCTGGAAAAAGAATACAGGATAGGCTCTTCCTAGCAAAGCTTATTTTCCTTCAGCTGGGAAGTGCACAAGAGAATTGAGCCTCAGCTTTTTCTCATCTTCCTAGCTGTTGTGGATTTGGCTTTGAATGTGTTGATCGTCAGCTGTTCTTTAGGTGGAGCAGAAATAAATATGTCTTACATTTTTTCCCATTGTTGCCCTGCCACACACTTGCCCCACAGAGCAGGCTTCACCATGGGAGGTTATTTGAGTTCTGGGCTTGATGATGACAACATTAATTTGGGAGCTTATGGACAAAGTCAGAGATAAGGTTTGGTGGTAAGGGTTTAAGATAGACGTTTATCTTACTGTATCTGCAGAGGTCTCCAGGATTATATTTTTTTGAGGTTGCAGAAAGATGATGAGTTAAAGGTTATAAAGCAGAATTGAATCGGACAATTCACCATTTTAACCCCAGGTAAGGTACTGAATCCCTTCAGTGTCACATCCAGTCCTGACACAAGTCAGTTATCTTCCCAGATGATGTCTTTTTGATGTCTAGAAATATATCAGAATTTCATTTAAGCCTCAAGATATGAAATGTTCATATGAATTTGCCTAATTGTTCCAAATTAAAAGAAGAAAAAAGAGCTTAACTGTGGGGAGGTGAAGGGAAAGGTCTCAGATCTATTTTTTAATCCAGAGTTTGGGAGCAGAGGCACGGAATAGCACTGACTGATTAATTCCAAGTAATAGATATTCAATACTGTATAAGAACAGAAAGGATTTTGATAATTTACGTTGCAAGTCATTTCACAGGCACTTCTATCTGGAACCTGGATGAATCAAGGTATGGGAGAGTTTGAAGTGTGGTGTTCTATGTTAACTTTTTCCTAAGTTCCCAAATTCTAGCAGCTGACCTGGAGTGGAGGTGTGAATTAGTGAAAAGTGCGAGTCTCCCCCCATCTAGGAGATAGAAGTAATTTTCTTCAGCGAATAATTCACTTTTTAGAAATGGTATTACTTCCTGCTGAAGTCTTTCCTTGTAATGTCTAATAGTATTTTTTCTGCCTTGTTCCTTTGGGTTTCTAAGATTTTCATTAAGAGAGAACCTCAGCTGTGCCTTGGTATCCATCCAAGCCACCTGTTCTTAAACTAGATGTGAAGTTCTGTCTATCATAGTTCAAGTAATCTGCTTTTTCTGCCACTGCCTGAAACTGCAATTGCTACAGCACATTTCAGAAATGCAATATCAAACCTGCTCAAAAGGGCAGCAGACCTGAACCTCAGTTGGGTAGTCGGTAGGGAGTTGTCTACTTGTAATTTTACAAACCTTTCAGCTTAATCAGAGTCTCATATAAAAAACTTTCCACACAAAGACATTGTGCTGATTTTCAGCACTCAAGGTTATTTCCTTTTGTTATTTGTTTATGTCACCCATATTACTTCAGTACAGGTTACTTGCTTTTGTTGATCATGTTCTTTAACATCCTTAAGAAAATCAATACTGAAAAATTAAATAGTGAGAGGAATGAGGCAATTTTTAGTATGTGGCATTCCCAGCACGTTGAGCCCTGGTAAAGTGAAGAGTATGTCACACCAACTGTAATTGTTTTGGTTTCTACAAGAACGTCTGAAAGCCTGAAGACTCACTGTGACATTTTTCTATACTGAAGATGAGCTACAACTCACGAATCTAAAAGCTGTCATGGTATAGAAACAATGCCCTGGCTCCTCTGTGGGTTACAATCTTTGCAAATTTGACTGAATACCGCTCATAAGATAACTGACTTCTCTAAGGCTGGACAGCACATGAGTGACAGAATTGAGACTAAGCCTAGTTCCTGGCGGTCCTCATGGTGCCCAGTCCACTGAGGCACCCTCCTTCCCTGTAAATGATTTATATATGTAATATTGCTTTCCCTTGTGAACTAGCATATCAGATAGGTAAAAACCCAAATATTACAGGAGTGGCCAGGGCTCTGTTCAAACTGTCCACTGTGTGGAAATGCAAACAGTTGTTACGATGCAATCCCAAAAAGGTCATTTTTGGAATTGCATCATAACAGCATCACCGTCTTGTGACATGAGGCAAATATACTAAATATACCAAAAATACTAAAATACAGGTGTCCTGTGGGTGCTCATATATTAGTTTCTTCTGGAAAAATAATGGGGTTTGGGTAGATATTTGGAAGGTGGAAGGTGGAAGGCTATGACTTAAAATAGGGAGAAAGAAAGGTTAAGCATGAAAGAGTGTGGCAGAGAAGGAGATACGCAAAAAGGAAAAAGGGAAAACAAGTGGAGAGAGAAGGGTGGAAAAATCAATTGGCCCACTGCAGTAGCAGGTTATTGATGTAGGAAGCGAATAGGTAACTGGAGACCAGTGACCAAAGTACAGATATAATTTGCTCATGTTGTCATAATTTTGACTTTTGAGGTCAAAAGTTCCCTTGCAGGGTTGCGCGTCTCACGTACAGAGTAGGGAAACTTCAACTTTTTTACAGAGAGAACATGCATATGCGTGAATATTACTGGAATTCAGATCATCTTTGATGCTTCAAACAGAAAAACAGTTTTTTGTTTGGTTTTCGTATATTTCTGCACATACGCTAACGTTTTCTAAATTACTTTTCTATTCGGTAAACAAAGTAGGTTAGGCGCATAAACTGTCTCCTTCAGAATTGTAAAACATAGTCTGATTCTGTTACTTGTTAAGTAGATATGTTGTTTACAAAGTTACAAAGTTATTTGCCTTTAATCTCAGAATTTTCATGGACTCCATGGCTTGGTTACTTTTTGTACCTACACAATAAAGTTGGTTTGGTTTGGTTTTACTGAATGAGTGCAGTACTGGAACTACCACTTAAAAATGTCTGGGTTTCCTTCTAAAATGTTTTACTAGCTTATTTCAGGGAAAAAAATAATACAAGCCTTTTTTTAAAAGAAATAGATTTGATTGCAATGTCTGTAAATTTTTTAACATATACAGTTGAGTCAGCTATGTAGATTAACATGGGCTTCGGTGGTGACACTAGTCTGAGGGGGAAAAATGATATCACAAGAATGGAAACAAATGTGTTCTCTGACTCTGGTCATGAAGCTTTTAATTCCACACTTGGGGAAACAGCAGGATTTACTGGGGTCAGTTGTACTCCACTGGGTTATGTATTATTAAAGTGTGTATATATGTGCATATAAGAGTTGCAGGGAAGAGTAGAAGGTCAGAACATACTTTGCAGTTTTATTGCATTGCATTAGATTTACCTTTTAAAACTTATTTGTTCTCAAAATCAGACATAAAACACCTTCCGTCTCAGCACATGTATTTACTTGATAAATATTTAAATAGTTGCACTTACCCTTCAAGTACAGTATGCATGCTTATTATGAGCAGGAATAGGAAAATAACCACACAGGTTTTTTCCATTTCAGTTACTTTTCCTGTTTTTCTCCTGTTGCACCTCATGTACTTTAATTTTTACAAGTATTTTAGGAAACTCTTTTCAGGACACTTCTAATAGAACCTGTCCTAAAGGGCCTATATGATTACTTGTGTGTGACACACGGCCCAGATCTCCTCTCCTAGTTTTTTGTCTTCCATACATTCCCCTGGATGGAAACTAGGCCTGACTTTTCTTGTAGTGCAGCTGCATTATGTGTGCTGCCAGGGCATTGTGGTGTCAGAGTCAGCATAGCCACCTGCAAAAGGATTGCTTTGTTATGGCTGGGGTAAAAGGGGACCTACGCTCAGGTATGGGCTGGAGGAGTGGACAGTGTTGGTGCAGAGGCTCTTCTCACGTGAACAAGGTACCAGTCTGCCCTAAGTTTGCAGTGGAATCAGCAAAGCGCTGAGAACAACTTTTATAGTCACATGCTCCTCCTATCTTGCGCTTTGTTTTTAAGGGTGATAACAGAAGCATGAGCATGTATGTGCTGTTTTCAAATTCAGAGTCTGTTAAAATAATTCAGTGCTTAGAATCCCCTCTATCAACGTAAAGCTATTTATTCCCAATTTACAAAAATGGCATGAAACTACTCTCAAACTTCATGCTCATACCTTTAATAGTATATTAGAAATCAAGTAACAGTAACGTGATATGAAATGTCCACTGCAGTTTTAAGTTTCCTTTGTTTTTTAGTTTAGAATAACATGGAAGAAACAAATTAATCTTAATGTACATATTACTTAAGGCTGGACGAAGTTGAAAGAAAATGTAATACATACTAGATATATAAATGACAGAAGGATCCCTCTGCTCTGTCCATATCCTGTGTTCTTCATTCTGCCTGCAGGATCTGAGACCCAAAAGGAAAATATAATGAAATACTTTTTTGAAGTTTTAAGGTTTTTTTCCTTCTTCCTGAACAATTTACACTGATTGGATTGCAGCCTGAAATTTCCATTTTAGCTGCTGTTGCTTTGACTAAAACAATTACTTTTTATTAAAAATGTCAATTCAAATGATTATTTAAATCTGGCTTAAAAAAAAGAAAAACTCTTCCCTGGTTATTGTTGTTTTGCATTCTGTGCTATGGAAACTGGACATAATTTTATTGAATTGATTTTCTTTTAATTGGTATTAATGAAAATTACATGTGTGTGTAAAAGGAGGATGCAATTCCTTAAGGGCCAAAAATTGTCCTGATGCACATGTGCAATTTCCATTACTCTTAATGGGAGTTGCATTTTTTTTCAGTGGTGAGAATTAATTCTGTGGGACCAGGTTGTGGATAACCTTTGTGGAAGTGGTAGCATAATAATTTTTTGGCATGAACCCAGCAAGGGAACATTTGCAGTTCTCAGAACAGGGCTCAGAGTCATGAGCTGAGGTTTGGGCAGGGCAGCACCCCAGTTTCTTCTCCCCTTCACCCACTGGGCACCTGTGGCTTGCCTTTAAGTGCTCCAGCTCCCATTCCTGAGCTCTTGAAAGGATTTTAGGAACGGTAATCTGAAGTGAAACTCTAGCTAGAGTTCATAGCAGATGACGAAGAAGGAGGGGAGTGAGCAAGCGTCTGCATGGTTCTTAGTTACCAGCTGGCTTAAACCAAGACAGTCCTTGTATTGAAACCAGCAGTGAACCCTTAGTGTGTATGAAACTCCAATTCCAGAATAAGTTATTTTCATTTTTAAAACCTTCTCTTGATATTTTAACCATGTTGGCAGTTAGAATGAATTTTAACAACAAGCGTATAGAAACAATTAACCTGCTGTATGAACCTTGGGGTAAAAATAATTCAGCTCTTTGTGCCCTTCCCATATGGCTGTCATCAAATTCATGTAACATAACATCCTTTTAGATATCAGTAGATGTTAATTTTTATGAATCTGATGTCACTGTAACACAATGTTAATCTAATCAGAGTAAGTTCTCCAGTCAGAGTAAGTTAATCCAGTTTGAGTAAGTAGTTAAGTATTTTTAATTTAGTGTTCATTGCAGAGAGATGTAACTTACCTAAATTTGGGGGGGAGGGCGCGCGTTTGGTCTCAGCCACTAAATAAATAATGAGTTTGCAGTCAATGAAGGTGCAACTTCTTTGACCAGGAATGGCAGAGTGGGAAGCTGTAAATGATTGAAGAAAATAGTGTAATCAATTTTTATGACATTTCCTGGTGAGTTTGGTTTCTGAAATCAATATTTTGATTATTCAGATACTGTCTTGTTGTTTACAAGAAAAAATAGTTACAGAGTTATACAAAGTCTGATAAACATGATAGAAAAGAGTGAAGATTTTTGGAAACTTCTTTCTTTAGTATCTTGGGTTTGGCAGCATGTATTCTGCAATGATGGAAGTAAAAATAATTTGATCACAAAGCTTAGTTTCTGTTTCTTTCTCCTAATTTCACTGTTTATGGAAATACATTCGTTGTTGCAGTAGTATGTGAGCTGAAGTATCAGTACATAGGGACAATGGAATGAGTTGAGGGATTTACTGATTTATTCTGAAATACTTTTTCATAGTGTTAATGCAATAGAAGTTAGTATAGCATTAGAATTTCAGTCAGTCCAACCATTGGCAGTGATTTATAACCAGAGTTTTAAATGAAATTGGGAATTACGGGAGAAACATTATTTTCTAGTCAAGTCAAGCAGCTGTGTTATGGACAAGGGGTATTTCTTCTCAACTTGTACCTAATCTGCATGCATTGGGAACTCCAGTCTTAAGGAGTTTATAATTTTAGCAGTAGTTGCCATTTAAATTCCATTGCTACCTGTTAAAATGAGGAGAGGAAAATGTAAGAAAAACAGGTGCTCTGACTGTGTAGAGCCCAACAGATCCTTAGGTCCCATGTAAGATACCAAAAGTTCTCCCGTAGTGGGATTCGTGAGTGAGAGTTTTTCTTGCATTTCTTTTGTTCTGTGGTGCTGTATTAAAATATTTACCTTTCTCACGAGTGAGTGAAGAGGACATTCCCTTTCTGGGGCATAATGAAGACCAGTGCTTTCAACTGTTATTTCCTACCATTCCACTAAGAGATGAGGAACTTTGCTAGGGACAAGCCAGGGACCAGCAACTAATAGAAGTTGCCTTCCTTACTGGTAGTACTATTTCAGTTGTGACAATGTAGCCACTTGGATGCAGAGGGGAAGAACTGCTGCATTGCACAGACAATGCCCCATGCAGCCTGACTGCATCAGCTCCATGTACACACAGGGAGCAAGGTATGAGTTCATGTATGAATTCATGGCTGAGTTCCCACTCCCCTCCTATGGGACTGTATGCAAATAGTAATTTCTGTAGCAATATCTAAGAAGAGAGAGGGAAGGAATTGGCAGTTATGTGGTCTAAAGTGTACAGAGATTCAGCACAAACAGCAGAGAAAGAATGATTCAAAGATATGAAAGTACAGCGAAATGTGTGGGCTTACCAAAGGCAGATCTTTCCCATCTAACTAGGTACCTGTCTTTAGTAAGCTAAAACCTCTTTCTCTTGACAAAGGAAAGTTGGATGGATGGACTTCAAATAAATACCAAATAACTTGCCACTTGGAATTGGTTCAGTTACAGAGATTAGTACAAGAACTCTTGAGGTGATAATGAATTAGTTACAGGGATAATAATGAAAGATTATCTTTAAAGAGAAGTGATGAGCCACAAAAAGTGATTTTGTTAACAGTTTTACCTATTGCTTCCAGTAAATCGCAGAAATAGTCCTTTGGTATTTGTTGGTAACATGAGCTATATGAGTATTGTAAAATATAAAATAGATTATCAAAAGGTAAAAGCTAGATGGCTTTTCTAATAGTAATGATGGTAATTGGAAGAGATCTGGTAAGAACTACAAGATTGTGCAAATCGTGATTAATGCTAATTTCACTAAAAAGTTGAAGGCTTACTCACTGGAAATATGTATAGAATGATACGATTATTTTATCTGGTCACCAGAGTGAAAGCCTCATATGGATCTCTAGGTATGACAAAATGGGTAATGGAAGTTTTAGGATGAACCAACCAAAGTACTTACAGCAAAAGGATATGGAAATATTAATATCTTTGAAGTCTGTATGAGTGAGACATCTGTCCATCCAGAATACTGTATACAGTTCTGGGTGAAGACATGAACAGAGGTCTTCTCCTAAGAGAAAATGTTACAGTAATCTTACTGAAAATGAAGACTGCCAGTTTTGGTTTTACTCTTGGAACTGCCTACCTGTAGAAGCAGCGGAAACAAAGCATAAATTGCAGAAGTGGATTGTGCAATGCATGTTACTGACCTTGACACAAGAAAATCCTTGACTGCTTGCTGGTCATTGCACTATGCCCCATAGCTATTGCAATGAAATGTAGTGCCTACTAAGTACAGTTTCAAGCATAGCCATGCAGGTGACCCAAAGCTGCAGTCCATTGTTTCCGCAGCAGTTTCCTTAATATATGATTCTGCCATGTGGGGCTTGAGGAGGAAAAGGGTTGGTGTATTAGAAAACAAGTCTAAGAACATTCATTGGCAGTAGTTCAGGAAAGTAAGTTATGTGCCACTGAACCAGTGGAATTAGACTCTTGGAAGTCATGAAAAAAGAAAAGTAAATGAAGATTGACAGCAAGAGGCAATACTTAAAATGATACTAATATTCAGAATGGATAAAAAGATGCTCACCTGTGAGCTCAACTTAGTAAAATTATGCAAGCTGTTTATGAGACAAATTTTAGGCACTGTGTATAATGGAAATCAAAGCTAGTAAACAGAGGAAGAATCTGATGATACTCAATTTATATTTGCAGTCATAAATGGGTAAAGAAACAATATGAAGTGACCCACAGTTAAGAAAAATTATGGACAGGGTAGAAAATGAAGGGCTTTTTAAGAAAACATGAGTGGATAGCTATATGGAAGAGTAGTATAAATACAGATACCAGAAATACTCAGTGCTAGAGAGACTCTTGAAACAGCTTAATGTCAAAATGTTTTGTAGCTGACATATGCAGTGCTGTGTCATTGACAAAGTAAAGTCAAATTATAATTCAGCTTTAGATGCATCTAGGCACACACTAAACACAGTTTATTCAGAAAGCACTGTTGAAACCTCCCTTCCTATTTTTGTTCATTTCTGAGTAACAGAATTCGTGCTCAGTGAAGAAGAGACAGTTATTACCACAATGTGTTTGATAAATGGAAGGGAAATATTTATTTAGATATGGATAGTTGAAACAAAGACAGCCTGTCAGGTGCTGACAGACACTGACAGCTTATAAGCATTTGAAAGCAGGGTGCTTGAATAAAGTTGGGAATATGTGGATTTCCGATAAAGAAGGATTAAGGAAAATTTAAATTGAATATAAGAGTTTAGTATTACCTTTTGTTAATAGCTAATTTAATGAAGGTGTTGGGACAGCAGGGAGAATGCTATTGTAAAGCCTGCAAAATACTTTCACTTGTGTCCTTCTGTTTTCATTCATACATACATAACATTTTAAAAAACTTTTCTTTGTGTACTGAAATATTCCAGACTTTTGGTTTCTGCCAGCGGTTTGACTGAAACTGGTTCAACCATTTACGAGTTGTAGGAGTCAGAAAATTGGTGTTCCTATTGCAAAGGATGTATGAGAGTTGTATGTACTCTTTGATGAAGGTTTTGGTTTGCTGGAGTGTTTTTTCCTTTCAAAAGCAACACTTTGACTCATAATATATTAACAAAGCTCACTGAGGACTAAAATTGGAAGACAGAAAATCTGTTAAGGCCATTCAAAAAGATCTCTTCAGAATATGTTTCATTGACCCCTGCTGAGAAGACTACTGCTATTTAAGAACAACTTGCTCAACCAGTTCTCTGAACCATTGCAATATGTGAATTTTTTTTCACCTGCACTTTCTGACCAGAGCTGGCACTTGAGCTATGTTACAACATCTGCTTATTGCAATGTTCCAAAGCATCTGTGATTTTATCATCAGCAACAGAGTAAGATGGACATGTTTAAAATGAGAGGGAGGAAAAACAGTCTGTAGTAAAGATGATCAGTTTTCTTCTTACTCCGTTGTACAACGTATACAGTTGCTAAGAATATGTTTTAATTTTTATTTTGTATTTTCATTCAGTGTCATAGTATGTTTTGTCAAAAGGGTAATGAAATACTGTGAAAATAAGAATGCTGCTCCCTTTAAAAAGTTACTTGGTTAAACCCCTTCCCCAGAAAAAGTTCGTAAAAGCTTGATGCTGCATTAAAATGGTTCTCAAAATCTGTACTTGGTTTCTGTCTTGTCTTTGGATACCACACCTTCTCCCCATAGTATGAGTGATTTATAGTTACCTTGTTTTAAGAGTGTCTGCACTTCACTTTTATGGCATGGGGTGAATGTATGGATACATGAGGAGAGATGAAGACCAGGCTAGAAACTGACCCTAACAACGTAATTTATCTGTGTTATTGTGGCATTGGATCCTTGCGTATGGATGTTGAGCTTCCTCTTGGGAAAAGATGTTGTTCAAAACAGTCCGCGAGCCTCATGAGTTGTCCCTGCAAGTTGGCTATTACCTGCAAACAGCATGGAATGTCTGGGTCATCTATCCCCACTGAGATGTAAGTTTGCTGCAGTCATAGGGAACTGATTTGTTTGGCTGTTCTGTATTTTTCCATATTCTGTTCTGTATTTTCCCATATTTTCCATTTCCATATTTTTTCTCAGACTTTCAAATGCCGTTATGCTTGACATCCATAATGCCCTACTGATGTCTCTCATTTTGGGAACCCATCACAGCCTAGCTTATGTTTAGCTCTTGGACAAATTTTTGGGAAGTTAATTTGTCAAGCAGGTAAACAGGAAACTGGTCCATGTGTGTTAGGTCTGAGTATGCTGAATAGCTGTCAATGGGAGAAATGACTGCTGTGGTCAAGAGCCCCCGTGGCTGTCCAGAGCCTGGATGATCCACCAGGGTCTGGAAGAAAGTGGAATACTAGAGAGAAGCAAATCCCACAGGGCCAAGGGCACAAGTGTGAGCACACAGCAGGGTTTCTCTGGAGAGGTTTGCAGCGTTTCCTTCCCATACGTAGGAAGAACCTTCCAAAGGGGCAGCATGAAGTTTTTCTGTGGAAGCATATTACAGTGTGGCATCCATTAAATTTGCATGTCAGCTTCTAAGTGATTTTAACAAAAGCTTTCTCATGGTGTAAGACTAAGGCTGTACATAATGGCCCAAAACTTGTTCCCAGTTACGTGAGTTATTTATTCCATTGACTTCAATCAGCAAATGAAAGCAAAATGTACTTTTTAATCTTGAAAAAGAGGTGGTGTTAATAGCAAGAATTATGTTGCTTGGTAAGGATGATAAAGCCATATTTTAAATGTTATCAGTTATTCTCTAGAACATGTTCTGTATGACATTAGCTCAAAAGAAATTGTATCACTGCCAGCACTTTGAGAGACCAACAGGAAGCAGCTCCTGCAACAAGGCTTTTGTATATTCATCAGCTGCTGTATATTACATACTCCAAATTGCATGAAAAAATGGGGATCTCTGATAACACACATTTTGAAGAGGGATTTACATTTAATAAATGTTTACAAGTATTTTCATAAACTCAGCTTATGACAGTGTTGGCTTCATGTGATTGATTACTCAAATGTTTCCTTTCCTCAAATATAGATTGTGCAGTTGTCTCTAGGAGTTATTTATATTTCCTAGTATTTATGATCTGCAAGGCAGCTTAGTTATTAACATTAGTTATAGCTATTTCTGTAGATATTTATCTGAACCACAAGTTTTTGACACATTTCTTTTTCTTTAACAAGCAAAGCATATCTACAGCTATAAAAATGTTCTCTGATACAGAAAAATATATGTATGATACAGCTATTACCTAGAAATACTCTAGTGAAGATGTAGTTTTGATTGCCAGTAAAGTGTACGTATGCAAACAAAATACCACTGCAATAACGTTAAAGAAAAATTAATTTCATTTTCTTTCCTCTGAATAGAGAATTTTTTATTACACACAGTGAGGGAAGAAGGGTGAAGACTGTCTTCTTTGGGGTGGAAGAGTATCGGCAAGCATTTTGCAGAGACTAAATTAGTCTTAAGTAGTATTTTCAATTTATGATTGAGTTTCCCTGTTGTGGATTAAGTCACTTATATGCACAATTGCCGTATGCATGGTATGATAGCTCAGATTTTAAGAACATAATAATGATGATGTGAGATTCTAACTAAAGTCAGGTCTCACCTGAATGTGACACAAGGGCAATGTGCAGTGATCAGGGTGTGGGGTACAGCAATTGGACCTAGTGACCAAGATTAATGAAACTCACATGGGTTTTAATTAGTGCAGCTGCAGTCATCAATTATCTAGAGAACACAAATATTGTTATATTTTAGGAAATTCTTGATTTATTTTATTCCATTGGCCAGTAGATTTAGATGAATGAGTTCTCATCATCAACGTTCTGAGAAAAACTGCCTGAGGCCATGGTTTATTATTTAGGACACAATCAGTAAGAGTGAGCGCTACTGAAGAAAACATTGTAAACTGGTCTCAGTATTAATTTGGAAAATTTGCTGAAATGTGTGGCCTTGTATGGGTCGTCAGAAACATTAGAGCATCTCAAACAAAATACAGAACAATCTGTCAGGCGGGGAATGTGCAAGTATTATTGTCCAGCAGCTGATCCATAACAGAATGTCAGTGCATGTACACTTAAAGCAAGTATCAACAACATTTAATTTGACATATAATGTGGTCTTCTTTTATTATCCTTTAAGAGCATGTCTTAGAACACTGAAGACTGGACAAGTAAGTAGGGGAAAAAGAGCTGAAACATGACAACCCTTCGCAAGTCTGAAAAAATCACAGTCTAGAGCTTTTCAGAGATATTCGCATTTTCAAGGCAACTGTTTAAAACAGATGCAAGGAAAAAGAAGAGGAGGAAGACCAAAACTTGATTAAAAATTCCTTAACTATAATTTAATTTGAAAATGTTGTTTCTCTTAATGTGGTCTGAAACCTGTGTACAAACATTTAAAAATAAATTAATATGGGTGCTAACTACTAAGAACAGCATCTGCGTCTGACATTTAAATTAAGAAGAGGACACAATTACAGACATAAGCATTTTTCAAAAAGTTAAATGATAGTTTGCCTGCATGTACTTTTTTTTCCTGAATGCTTTACTATAATTTCCATTTGTCTATTCTAATTCATGGAAAACAAGTTAGGTACACAATGCAGCTCAAATCCCTGCTCTTATTTTTCACCCAACCAAACTGCTAAACAAGGTAGTACTTAAATACGAACAGGAACTAAAAAGAACATTAAAATTCATTTACTCAGAACAGAAGAATGGTTCAAACAGTTGCACTTCAGTGACCTGATTCAAAGCCTTTTTTTTCCTGTTTTCGTCCTTTCCTCCCTCTTCCTATTTCCTCCTATTGAAATGATTAGTTAAATTCCAGGTCAACATAATTCTAGAAAAGATTATTACTTTTGTTGGGGCATAGCCCCGTTGTCCCTAGAAAGGAAACATGTTTACATACTGCCAGCATACTGGAGTGCAGACTGTCTTGTTACCCAGCCTGCACAGTAGGGCACATGTATCTGATGTCCTTATTTCTCACTGGTAGCTGTCATGCTGACAATTGGAAAATGCTGTAATTTCCTTAGTTTGCATTATTTTTATATCCCCTATTGTTTTTACACATGACCTTTACCTCTCCGTTCTCCAATTAGCAGAGTGAAAGCCATTGTTTATTGAGCGGAGGTATTCGTGCCCAAGGGAGCAAAATTTATTTTCTCTATATGCTGTTGTGGGTGGTGAGGATTCTTTATTACTAAAGAAATAAGCCTTCATCTTAACCTTTGTTTGATTAAACTAACCCCAGACATCACTGAATTTGGGCAGGAACTTCCATCAGCTTGGGAGTAATTGTCACACTAGCTTTAACTAGCAATTGGTGAACGTTTATAAAAATGGTTATGAACTGTGTGGGCCCATTATAAAACACACAATGGTTAACTAACTTAAGCGAAGATTTCTCCTAGGTGTTTCAGTTTTCTTTGAATCTGTGTTTCTTCACTAATATACAGACTGGGCAATCATAATTACATCAATTGCATTAGCTAAAGCAGTTAAGAAATTATATAAAAGGCAGTAATATTAGAAAATAGTTCAGACAGTATCAGAAATGTAAATCAACACATGGCATTGCACTCATCAAGGGGTGATGAATCTGGCTAACATGAGGTTATAATCTTTTAGAAAGGCAGATCTTTTATTTTTGTGGTCAAAGTAAGTTTCAGTGGTGATACAATTGTTCCTTTTGCTGCTGTTTCCTTCCTATCAGTGATGTATGCCAGCAAGATCATGGGACTGATCGTGTAAGTTTAACCAAATGCTTGTACATTGAGTCTGAAAAAATATTATTTAGTTGCTCAATTTTCAAATAATGGTAGTTCAGCAGTTCAAAATCACTTTGCTAAGAAATAACTTCCTACTAGAGCATTGCCTCTTGTAAATACCTATCACGTACAAATTCAAAACCTAGTATAAAAATTGTAATTTTGAAGCTATCTGTCTAGTATTTGGCCAGCCATAAGTCTTCATGCCATTGTAATCAGAGGTTCTAATAGTTATTACTGATTCAAAGCTATATGTCATTTTTGTTCAGGATTGCTTGAATGCTTTTGATCATGAGTGGGATTTTTCATATTGAGCTTTTGAAAACACCAAATGGATTTTGTAACTTTGTTGCTTATAAAATAATAAGTCCAGTCCTTATTTGTTAATAAGAAGTTTCAGTCTCCTGGTACTAGTTTAGTAAAGTGGAATGCTGGTTTAATCAGTGTGATTAATTCCTCTTCCGTTAGTATGTCAGTTATTTAGTGATTTGGTCTGGCTTGTAGATACCTGTGGCTAAACTTGTAGGACTTTCATGCAGATGAGAATTTCAAGCAGTTTTAGCTGAAGTCTGTACTCCTGGTGAAATATTTAATTTGGCTCACCAGCTTGTCCCCTGGGTCAGGAGTATATGTGGAGGGAACATTTTCCTTCCCGTTTGTGAGAGCTGACAAGAGGATAGGTTCTCCAGCTCAGCTTCATGCTTATAGTAAGCAATTTCTTGAAATAAAGAATTTGTTCGTGTGATTCACTCATTCTGTTATGACAGCTGTATTCCTAATCTCTTTTTTGGATTTTGTATCGGTCTCCCTAGATAGATTTTAAATGACAGCATTAATAGGGTGATTGTCAGTGACAAGACTGAAGCTATTATCAGTCAGGGGCTGCTCATGCTAGCCAGGTGACACCATTACTTCTCAGGCTTTTTCTCCTGGATGTTTTGTTTTAGGAAAAATACATTGAACAAGGCCTGGTAGGCTCATCAGTTGTTCTGCTGGATTTCGCTGTCATCTGATCAGGAATTGAGTGGTGAACATAGAATGTGTCCATGATTCTGGGCATTGTCCTATTCTCATGCTTAACTTTTGGCTTAGATTGATGTTTGGATACATCATACCAGGCCCCCTCTGGCTACATTTGCTGCAGATCCATTGGAGCTACTTTCTTTATGGTTTCACATGGTTTTAGTGGCTACTTTCTGTGTTGGTCTTCTCTGCTGTTGAGTCAGTTTGTGAAATTCCATGATTTCTTCAACTGTCCACACTTTTAGCTGTTTACATATTTCTGATAGACTCAAAGACGTTACTTTTTCACTTGTTCCCAAAAATATGATGTATGAATAATTTTTTTAATTGCATATCTTTGACAGCTATTGGTGATCATACAAAACAGCAGAACCATATCCATACCAATATTTTTTTTCAAACTAAAGTCATAAATGGAAGTAATTTGTACATCTGTTAGTCATTTGACTTCAAAAGCTTCACAGCCTTGTGATCTTAATCTTCCAGTGTTTTACCTGATACTTGACTTTTGTTCTGTTTGTTCTTCTCAAAGGCTTCAAAATATGGTTCCGTATCTAATAAAGTCCTGTTGTATATTAAACATGCTTATTTTTGATGGTACTATATGATATCGAAATATATGTTTTGGGTTGTTTTTTTTCCCAAGTTAGTTTAGTGTGTAAGTAAAATTATATCTTAGGATCATAGAATCATAGAATAGTTAGGGTTGGAAAGGACCTTAAGATCATCTAGTTCCAACCCCTCTGCCATGGGCAGGGACACCTTATGCTAAATCATATCACCCAAGGCCTTGTCCAACCTGGTCTTGAACACTGCTAGGGATGGAGCATTCGCAACTTCCCTGGGCAACCCATTCCAGTGCCTCACCACCCTAACAGGAAAGAATTTCTTCCTTATATCCGATCTAAACTTCCCCTGTTTAAGTTTTAACCCATTACCCCTTGTCCTGTCGTTACAGTCTCTAATGAAGAGTCCCTCTCCAGCATCCCTATAGGCCCCCTTCAGATACTGGAAGGCTGCTATGAGGTCTCCATGCAGCCTTCTCTTCTCCAGGCTGAGAGAATTGGTTATATTTAGAATAAATAGTAGTCCAGCAAGGTATTCAAACTTTGGGGTCAGCTTGGGTAAAAATGGGTCTACTTAATAACTTTCTATAGAATGTTTTCAATAGAATATTGGTTATATTTGATGGAGCTTCTAAAATCTTAATTAATGTGTTTTCATGTTACTTTGCATAACAATAATAATTGTATACCTTAGGCTGCTATTTCAAATAGTATAGCTTGATGTAAAGTAACTTTATTATGCATTCCTACATCTAAAATGCACAGAAGATAAAAAGAAGTTGTTACAGTACAACTTCATGGGTTGATTCTAGTTAGCTAGTGATTTTAATTACTTAAGCTGTATCTGTGGTTTGGAAAAGAGAATTCTTACATTTTCTGAAGTTTTAGATCAAAATTGCTGCCAGTGTTTGGCCAATATGAAGATACATGGTTTATCTATATTCATTTTTTTGAGTAGTCACAGGTAATTCTCTCTCACCAGCCTAAACACCTGTCAGTATTATCCTTTCACATACAGAACCTATACTTGAGGAGGCAGTAAACCCAAACAAATAAAACACAAAACCTGAACCTACAATTTGGCATCAGTACTGCGTGTGTAGTGTGACAGGACCTTGCAAGCCTTCTCCACCAGAATAACCTCATGTTTCTAATGGCTTACGTCTACCTAGAAAAGCCTCCTGCCTCTAGTTTACGTTCTCTTACCTGTGTGTTCATCTTCTCTGTTTATAGGTTACATATAGGAATGTATAAAAATTGTAAATAGAAAAAGTGAAATATAACTTCTCCTTGGAATACTTCAAGTAGCTTTTTTTTTTTGGGAGTAAGGTGCAAGTTTTCTGAGTGCCTATTTGCTGATTTCCTTTTCATAACCTGTCTATATAGAAAGAAATGCTTGAGGAAAAAGCTAATACAGCATATTCACATGGAAATATGTTCTGCATAGTGGTTTGTCTCTTTGCAAAATACAATGTTTCATCTTCAGTGTCATGCTGCCCTTTTGTTCTAAATTTGTATTTTGTGTTTGTGGAACACAATTGTCACATTGGATCGCTGTTATGAAAAGTTGAAAAGGGATAAAGTATTGATGGGTTTTGGATATCAAGACAAGGACTTGAACTGTATTGTAAAAGAATGGAAACCACCTCACAGTTGCTGTGTCCTACACAGCTCAGCGCCTGGACTTATGTGTTGTGAACAGTTCAAAACTTACTCTAGTTGTTTTGGCATTTTTATTTTCTTATCTGAACTGGGATTCCATGGAAGGAGATCTCTGTTGGAAGTTTCTCAATATGGCACAAAAAAAAACTTTCTTTAAACCATAGCCATTTTGTCTTTAGAAATAAAAGACAATAGTCAATACTGTGGAGGCCAGAATTCCTAGAAAAATGGAAGCATCTTTTATAAGTAACAGTGATGTTGTAGGTTAGCTTACTCCTTAACTTACTGGACACAATCAGTATGCTGGCATTGTCTTCAGGCAACTGGGCATTTTGATTTCAGGTCAGATGCTCAGTGTAACAGTGCTCTCTGATGCATTTAAGTGACAGAAATATAAGGGCTGTTTTCTGTAAGCTTTGCTTCTGGGATCCAATAGGGCGAAATATGAAACTCCCATCTCTTTGCAGGAGAATTAGATGGATGGAGGTTGTTAGAGGCACAGCATATCAGGTGCTCTAATCTTTGAAACAGCCTTTATGGTGGAGCTGGTAGTGATACTGCAACACAAATTTATCTTTATGGGGGCTACTTTTCATTATTTTGTCATTAAAAGCAGTGCTTCATGCTTCTTTTTTACTACAAGAATAGTGCAGAGAGATTGAAATAGGACTAGAAGATGAACACAGCTGAGTTATTAGTTTGTATCAAGCTGTGATCCTTGGAAATTTCGGGTCACTGTGGTAGAAGGCAAGTGTAAAGACATTAGTATACATGCGGTTGTAAAGCTATTCTGAAATAGATACCTTATTTCATGATAAAGAGCATTCAGTAACTTCTCCCACAGCCACTGCTCTTAGCTGGAAAGAAGGGCATTTGGTTGGTACATGTAGAGTATTCAGAATTGCTTAATTTCACAGAGTATGGAGCTTGTTTTGTTAGAAATTTGATATCAGCAGTCTTTAATTCATAACTCAAAGCATATCCTCTTCTGAACTCTACCTGTTCACTCACCTTCCAAAGCTGAAGAAATGTCTGGCATTGCCACAGGACAGTAGAAGGTTTGAAGAGGAGCCCATGAAGGAAAGCTGTGTGGAGGATTGCAGCATTGTTGCCCTACTGCACACTAGAATCGGCACATGACAGTCAGTCAGATTTAATATTACCTGTTGTTTTTTTTTCTTTTTTCAACTGCAACGATAAATTAGCGCACAAATGGAGGCCAGACACATCTGCTTGCATTTATGCTCTTCACTTCAGACAAATAATGCTGTTATTAAAATCAGCTTGGTTTGTAATTAGAGATAAGTAGCTGTCAATAAAGCTGAACTCAAGTAGAAACCAGTGCTTGATATTCTGAATGTAAAATTCACAATCATATAACTGATTGAGATGGTAATAATTCTACTGTTTTTTAGAAGTATTGATAAGCCAGCACTTTAAAATGAAGGTAGCTTGCTTCTTGCAGCAATACCCCCATCGAGGCTGCAAAGAGATAATTGAAAAGTCTCATATCAGAACAAATGTAGATAGCTCGTGCTCTTGTAATGCCTGATATCCAGGAAAGACAAACTAGCCCTCCACTTCATTTGTTTGAAACAGCGTATAATGGCAGCAAGTTATTTAATAGGAAGCAATGTCTTGGAATAAGATTTTTGTTTAATTTCTGTTGCATAGGAGCATTCCACAAGTCTCTCTGGCTCGTTTAGAGCTTGTATTCCAAAGCAGTCAGCATCCTTGGTGAATAAGATTCTTTTTATTATTCCTTTCTAGGGAGACTTTTTTTCTGGTTTTCTGTTTATGTGGAAAAACAAAGCCAAAAACCTTGCCATTTTTAATATTTGGTTTTGCAGTATTTGGATGCAAAATGCAATGTTGTATTATAATCTTCTCTGGGATTTTATTTGGCTTAATAAGACCTCAAGATGAACAGAAAAACAGTAACAGTCTTTTTCCCCCTGAAGTGATATCTAATGTTATAGTGATATTCTTCCGTTTCATAAACTTGAACATGGCCTGAATTAAATGTATGGCAGTATATTTGCTACTAATGTGACAAAATGTTACAAGAAGAAGCAAGAAGAAATTCTGAGTTTTAAATCATCTTAAAATTCCTTTTCATTCAGTGTGATACAGCCTGCTTAGTATAAGAAATCCAGAGAAATGCTGTATTATCACTTTGTCAGAGGGTCTGACAAGATCCCAAACAATAAATTATTCTCCTCCATTTATAACACCTAAATGTCGGCTTGATTAGAACTTTCCCCCCCCCAGCCCCTACATACAATTGTTTCTATACTGCTTGCTTTATTCTGTTGAAGAAAGAGAAATAAAGGCAATCCTGTTTCCTCTCCCAAATTATCATAAATATTGGAGATGCAGATTTTTCTTAGATCATTAGCATATCATGCTGCGACCCACACCAGAATGTACCATTAACAAAGCAGCCTTCATGTAATTAATGTAAATAATATGGAACTACAGCATGAGTAACCCAGTCAGCCTTGGCAAAAAGCATTTGTCATAACGCATCATCTAAGGAGCTCGGCCTCAATTCAAATTAAACTTCATGGGTTTGCCCCTTTATTTTTTCCTCTAAAGCTATAAATTTCTGTGAAACATGCACCTATATGGGAGAAGAAAGCAATCCAGAAAGCTGAAATTAAAATTTCATTATTTACTGTGCTTCTGCTGCAGAGGGCAATTAGTATCTTCATAAGGCTGGAAATGTAGATACTAAGAATGCAGCTGAGAGGGTATTTTTTTCTGCTACACTTAAAAGTGTTTTCTGTCCTCTGCTGCTGCCAGCAAATCTAAAGTATGGTGTTATGTCTGCCATTTGCTTCTATTGCCCTCTGACTCCAAAACACAGAGGAACATTGTAAATTTTTCATGAAGAGGTTTCAGTCTGTAAAACAGCAAACAGGAATAATGTTTTAAATGCAATCATTGTCAAGCCTGAACAATGTAATTTATCAAGAGAGCAGTTTGTACTATATAATAAGTTTCATATATTAATACAATTTTTCATCTGATGTCAGGCTTCTGATTTATGAATAGCCCATGATCTAAGGTGATCATTGAATTATAATTCAAGTAATAAGAAGCCAGGAACAAGACACTGCAACTGCTACCCTGCATTAGCTTACATGCCACCAAGCCAATTTACTAAACAACCGTGGGCTAAATGATACAGTTTTTCTAATTCAAAGAAGGCACTCGTTAATTAGATAAAGGCTAAAGCTCTCATTATTTTTAAATGATTTAAGAACGGGTAAAGATCTTACAGCTTATACTGCAGCTCTAATAGTTCTCTGCTTACTGCCTTGTAATAAGAGTATTAAAGACAGATGGCCCATGCTGATTTAAACCAATTACAACATTTAATGTATACTAGTAGGAATGACTATTCATAGGCACATCAGATGTTAATATTCTACATGCTACAGAGAGTTAAAACCCCACTTATTAATGTGATTTATGAGCAATTTGTTTCATTTTGCTGATTTTTTTTCTTTTTTTTTTGGAAATCAGGTTCAAACATATATATGATTAGTACACTTTTTAGCAACTAAAACTTCTTGGACTGTCCCGAAAAAATAGCAGACCGTTCCTGTTGTGCATGTTTCCACATAATTTTAAATGGCAGATAAGTATTTGAAGTCAGAAAAAAACAAAAGTACCAGATTCTGAATCACTTATTGCTTCTGAAAAGTAACAATGGCAATCAACATATGCATCTTGGCTGCTGGAAAAGAATCCTTGAGCATTTTTCAGTTCCACGTACTTCAAGCTTTTCTTTTCCTTTCTTTTTTATTTTTTATTTTTTTAATTAAACTTCCAAATAATGTAGCACCAAGTTTTTGCTCTGTAGGTTAGCAAGACTAAAATAATGAGGTCATCAAGAGCTTCATTTTCTTTCAGTTAAATCAGTTTCACCCAGTGTAACATAATATCTGCTGTATATACTTCATGTTTTAAATTCTGTTTGTATCGATATGTCTGTTTTGTGGCACCATTATGTGTGTTTGTATTTTTTTCTTTTTCTTCAAGTCTTATATTTTATGTAAGACAAAATGGGTCCCTTTGAGCAACAATAGCATCTTCAAGCATTGCTCTGTCTTTTCTCTCCCCTCATCCAGGACTTCCATTTGTCTCTACCGCCCCTAAACTTCTTTCCCTGACCATGAACTCTCCTTCTCCCACTTCTCAACCATCTGTAAATCTGCCTATTGCCATTTCTTCAGCACTGTCTAGATCTGTCTTTGCCTCTCCGAATTCCCTGATAAAATTTGGATTATTGCCCTCATATCCACACATCTTCACTGCGGCAGCTCTCTCGCCTGTTCCCTGGCTCACTTCAGCGCTCCAGATGTCAACGTGCACCTGACACATGCCAGGAGTATGTCGGCCTTCCCTTGGGAAGGCTCCCCAAACGGCTTTGCATTCTGGTTCACAACACTTTCCGTGCTTTGTTTCAATCCCCTCCGCATTTCCGTGTACCTCAGGGATCTTGTTTCCCTTTAGCCTCCACTTGATTAGCTTTGTTCATCTGGCCACCATCTCCTCCTGCCCCTTTGTAACGTCTGCCTACAGCAGCTCCCGCACCTTGAAGACACCTCCTGTGTACCTCCAGCACTCTCACATCCTTTGTCTGCTGCCAGGGCCTGCTCTTTTTCTCCTTTCCAGTCTTCTGTGTAGATCAAGGAATTAGTACTTTATCAAGATGCTACTGTGAGGGGGAAAACGTTTTGTGCAGGTGAATCACAATCCTAGATCCCATGGCTCCTAACAGTAGGAAAGCACTAGGCTTTGTGGCATTTCTCACCTTCGCAAATCAGATGGACATATGTATTTGATCAAAATGTTCTCCTGCCCTTCCCCTTCTCCCAAATCTGTGTATAGCACAATTTTCCAACTTGTGTCTTTTCCAGTATTTTAGAACAGCAATTGACTGCGTAATGCTGTGAGTAGTAATACCGTGATCTTTAAGTGCAAACTGTTAAGCAGCAGCACTGAGTGATAGACACTTCTCCACTGTTCTTTTTTCCCCCCGTTTTGTTCTAGAGTTCCAACAAGATGTGTTATTAATGGACCCTGAGTAGAGCAAGTTATTTGTTATGGTAACTTTTTGACCTATTTAATAAGTACTTAAAGGAGTGTAGTGCAGTTTTTATTGTACTCTGCTGTGTACAGTTATGAAGTGTGGTACATAATAAAATAAAAGCAATAATGTGGATATTTCAGAGGGATCCATCAGAGCAGACCTGCAGCAACATATTTCATCTGGTTTGTCTGGCTGTGAAGCCTTGCAAGTTATAGCTGAAATAACTAGGAACAATATTGTGGTTATGACTTGCAATTGTTTACCATTGTAAACAGCAGAGTTATTATGTGTTTACCCCTTTCAGTGCTCAGAACCATTTTTTAAATAAGTTCATTAACACCTGCATACATTTAGCTGTGAAAAATGGCATGTCTTTTACATGCTCATACCTTAAAAAATATTTTAGTCAACTAGCAACAGTAAAATGCATCTAATTTAAGGCATAGTTTTATTGAGGTATGATTTGGAAAGGCAGAATTATTAAAAATTACTAACAGTTGCACAGCTAATACAAAAGCATACAGAGGTTGTGAAGATCCTTTATGTGACAGTTTTCAAGTTTAATTTGAGAGGGCAACTGCAGACTTGGGCAGTGGAGCTACTGTATGAATTCCTGAGACCCACTCATGAAAAGGTGCCTTGGGGGGGGGGGGAGCATTTAGCTGTTACTTGTGGGTTAGTGGGTGTTTGTTCTTTTCTTTGGTTGGGTTTTGTTGTTGTTGTTATTGTTTTCAGTTCATTTTGTTTTCCAGATGTGGTTGTTGTGTTTCTCGATAATAGCAGTCACCTGAAATCTTTATCTAAAAGCTTGAAGTCATTGAGAATTTTCACTGTGATGGGGGATGTAAGTTTTGGGTCACTGCTGTTAAATTTTTACTGAAGAACTTCTCATTTTCCTAATATTCTTGTGGCTACAAGTTTTGTAACATCCTGAGAAAAAACAACTGATTGGACCTCCAGGAAGTGCCCTGATGATAATCAGCCTCGTGTGCGAGACAGAAAGGCTGATAGTCAGAAATTGCTCTTTAAACTAAGACAGACTGTCAGTCTTTAGGAATGGTGGGGAATGGCCTATTTATGTAATCAGATACTAAAGCTGGGAAGAAGCTGTCAGGCACATTCTTGTTGTGTAAGCAGCAGGCAAACTGTGCTTTATCTGACAGACAGTGTGTAAATCTGTCCATGCAAAAATCCAAATGTTTAGTTTGCTTCTAGTCACTGTAATAATCTGCTTATTTTCTTTTGCTAGAGCGATGACATCATTTAGCAGAATGCACCACAGACAGGAGTCCTAGATAAGGCTCTGTTACTGTCAGTCATTCACTTCTTGATTGGCAAGGAGATAAATAGGAATTTACTTGAGGTTTGCTTCCAGCTAAAAGAGCAGACAACACCCTGGGATAGGTATATAAAGAGCAAGTGTGTTTAGTACCCTCAGCCTTACAGCTTGGAAAATGTCTAGAAATAAGAGTCCTTAAATTTGGTGGTTTATGAACAATAGCTGAGCAGCCTTCCTGAACGGATAAGTACTCAGATTCATTGATAAAGTAAGCAGTTACCACAGAGTAGCAGAAAAACCTGTGCATATGTTCTGGGTGTCTGTATTAGTTTCACTGTCACCATGTTTGAGATTTGTTTCTTTCTGAAATTTAAAGAGACTGGAAATGGTTTATCACCATCATTTGCCTGATGGTTCACAGACCAGACCTGACATGGAAAAATGTGCTACTTTTTAGGTCAACTGTGGTTGACTCTACAGTGTTTGTGTCATGGAAATTATTATTCAAGAGTGGTTCCAGAGTTATTCTGTAACCAATAATAGGCTGTCTATGATCTAAATTTACCAAATAGATTTTTGTTGCTGTCAGGAGCATATTTTGGTATGGACAGCCTGAAAAGAAAACTTAGAAATAAAACTATGCTATAATAGGAAAGATAGCCTCATCCTTTTTAATGGCATATAATCTCCTAAATCTTCTGATTTCATTTAATTTTAAAGGGTAATAAAATACGATTGAAATATATCTGAAATGTAGTCTAATAAAAGTAATCCGCTGAACATCTGAACGTCTTACTGTTTTGTCAATCTGACAATTTAGGAGGAAACCGTGCAAAAAGGAAATACTTATTTGGCTCTTAGACTTCCAAGTTCTTGTCATTTCTGTTGCACATATTTATTTTTTTAAGTGCCAGTTCTTTAAAAGTAATAATGCAAATTCTGTAGAATTTATTGGAAGGATCTTAAGAAAATTAATCTCCAGTTCATGAGAAGGTAAGACATAAGAGAAACATGACCAATTAGGGGAACATACCTGGCAGAAGAATACATTTCTGTGCATGAAGTCAATTGTTCACGTTCCTATTGTTTCCAGAATGATAGAGACCATAAATGAACAGCTGTTAAAAGCATAATGATTTGTGCAACAATGCTCTGATCCTCTTGTGTTTATATTTAGAAGGAGAACTGCATTTTGAAATAGTAAATTGGCTTAGGAATCACAACCTCGAATGATACTATCTTAATTAAAAATACATGCATATCTTGGTAATGTTATGCACCTCCTCCATTTAAAAATAGGAAGAGAAGAACAATTGAGCACTTTCCATGTGCTAATTTTTGTTTAATCTCAAAGAGTTAACCTTCTGAGAAGAAAGCTTCTGCTGGCACATTAGTGATAAACAGTACATTAAAATAGTGATAAAAACAATATAATAATCCCAAATAGACATTTTTCCTGTTGAATCCTGGGATGCTTTCTACAGAAATCTCAGTATATTTTTAATGAGATTGTACATCAGTTTGTATGTTGTAGTTTAGACATATTGGCTTTAATTATTTTTGAATGTGCAGTTTTTACAGTAGACAGAATATATATAAGACTCACCACAGCACTCGGAATATCACTTGGCAACTTAGCAAAATGTGCGATATTAAAAAGACCATGAATTTTAGCTGGATTTTCATTATTTTTGCAGACATATAATATTCCTCTTTGCTCTCAGTTCTTCTATTCCACGTGTGCAACATTTTGCATGTTATATTAAAACAATTATATCAGTCTTATCATCTCTTGCTGTACTGTGGTTCCATTATTATCACAAATAATATTGTCAGCCTAATTCAGCATTTTCAGCCAACTGAACGCTATGGTGGTTTGCCTAAATCACAAGGAAATAAAAAGAAAATCTTACAAAACCAACTTTCAAAGAGGTCTTGATAAGTTGACCAATGCTTAAACTGAAAATTTTGTATAAGTACTGTAGAATCTTTTAAAGGCATTGTCAGTCTTCCACTTGTGATAGCAGAAGCAAAATTATAAGGCATACATTTTACTTGAGTTTACACATCTTTCAGTATTGTTGGCAAACTGTTGTGAATATTATGCCACTGGACAAAACCATGAAAATGAAAGTGACTGGAAAAGCTCATGTAAAATGAAAATGAACAGTTATACTGATTATACCAGCTGAGATACAATAAACAAACAGAAGAAAAGTAAGTGAGAATTGGAAACTCAGTTTTTAATAAACTAATAATTTGTTAACAGTATAAGCTTGATGTACTTTATCTTGGTCCTTTTGACAAGACTCATTTTGTTGTAGCTGTAACATCATCGTAGAGCCTGATCTAATACTTACAGAACTCAGTACAATCTCATTGACTTCAATATAAGTTGAATTGGACTAATAATGAAAAATCGCATTATAATAATATTAGGTTTAGGAAAAAAAATAATGCTTATAGCTGATTTGAGTCAAGCTGAGTTTGTCTGATATTTTACTGATGTCAGTAAAATCATACTATAAGTTGGTATTACTCTGCTGTGACAACTCTGGACTCTTATTCTGAGAACCTATTAAAATCACAAGCCAGCAGTCATTCTCTTAGAAGGCTGTACAGATATTTGTCTAAATACGATACCAAAATAAATAACTTCATAAAACCCAATTTATAGTATGTTATCAACTGCAGAGATTAAATAAAAAGCATATTACCATTTTTTCTTTTTGTCTTAAATTTTTATTAAATCTGTGATATGTTATTTTGAGCATATAGTCTTATTTTTCCTTTAGGGGATTTTCTGGTTTTCCTTTTGAATTTTGTTGTAAGTGACAGGTTTATTTTATTCAATATGATTTCATGTGAAAGTAAATTAAAACCAGCAAAGATTTAAGAAAAAACACTAATTGAATAAAAACTGATTAGAAAAAAGAATAATCAAAGTAATCTAAGTTTTGATCTTTTTTCCTTTAAAATACTTATTTGGCTGAGCAGTTTGATTTAAAAGGAAAAAAAATAAATCCTAACAAACAAACAAACAAAAAACCCAACAGAAAACATATGGAGATTCTGTGCCTCTCTGTATTTAAGATATCTTTTATGCTAGCTGTAAGGAAGTTTTCTCGCATTTCTCCTCAATTTAAAGAAGTATGATAACCATGTATCCATAGTAAATTAATTTTTATTAGTTGTGGTAGTGCTCTAACTATCCGGGTATGTTTAGAAAATACCTTTGAAATGCGGTTGTCAAAATCAAGGTCTTTATTTATCTCTTTATCAGCATCGAAGCACAGGGTTCTCCATTAGAATTAGACCATGCTGGCAAGGTCTAACAGGGAAATCTGGGCTTCTCACAAGCAGGTGAACTTTCTGCCTTAGCAGCTGAACTCAGGTTAAATTAACCACCAGATACAAACTATTGCTGGCATGTGGATTTGAATAAATCTGATATTTTAAGAAGTCTGAAGCATGGTAGCATATGTTAAATGCAATTTAAAAGTAACTGAATTAAAATACATATACTTTCCAGTATGCATTTGGTTAAAGCTAAGAGGAACCTTCTTTTCAGGCAAGCGTAACAGTTCTTAAAACCTTACTCTCAGTTGCAGTCTCAGCGGCCACATGTGCATCACGTCACTGTAGTTCTCCAGGCTCTGTTAATCAATCCACAATGGCTTAGCACTTCCTCAGGTGCTCCCAAAAGACTTAAAATTGCAGGGATCAGCCAAATGTGGCTGGATTTAAAGGTAGTTTTGGTACCCAAAGCCCACAGTGGACTTAGTCACTGCACTTCTTTGTTTCCTGTAATACCTGCTGAAAACCTGACTTGAAAAAGCAAAATAATCCTTGTTCTGTGCATATTGAAATCTTCCAATTTTCCTACCCTTCTGCCCTGCTGAGATGTATCTGATGCTGGATAAGCTCTGCGGTTCATGGAAGCAAGTCTTGATTCTCAGCCTTTTCCTTTGTAAAACCAAAGGTCTGCCCTGATTTTCAGCTTCATAAAAGCATTGTACTCTCATCATCTCAACTACATAAACCCAGCTGTCTCTCGGTATATGAAGTCTTTATAGGAATTTTCAAAGACCGTTTCAGCTGTAAAAGCGAACTGAAAACACAAAAAACAACCACCCAAGAATCCCTTTTCTTTCTTTTTGATGATGTTGCTGAGTGTAATGTGCTTGGCACCAGACATTTTTAGAAATGTATGGCATGGTGTAGTTTCTCTGATACTGTACCACTTTGCTGTTCTACAAGCTACAGCATGTCACAGATTAAAGCTTTGTTGGATTCAACAAAGCTGGCAATAAATAAGCCTCTCTGATGTCACTGTGACCTAAATTAAACTCATTGTGTTTCCTTTGTTTTGTTAGCGAAAGAGTATTCATAATTTTTGAAAGACTTCTAGAGTTTTAAAAAATATATTTTTAATAAAGATTTTGATTAAGTTAGAAATTAATTGTGGGTCAGAGTAAGAGTCAGTATCTGCTGGTTTCTAGCAGTTATGTACTGAAGGTTTTTGGATAGGATAGAATGCAAAGGATAGAAGACTTTAGCGTGGTAGAAAAATAAGAAATGTGAGAACTGCCGAAGTAGCTGACTAGAGATGGGCAAAGAAGTGATGATCCTCTCCAGTACTTGATGAATATAGAGAGATGAGTTTTCTTTGTTTTTTTTAATTATATACACTTGAACATAGGGGTAGTCAGAAGCCCCCCAAAAGATGTAATTATTTTGTCTACTCAGATCTGGAAAAGACTGAGGGGGGCTGGGGAGGGGAGGGAGGAGAAGAAGAACGTGGTGTTACAAATATTTTATTTGCTTAGACTACAATCTAGTTAGACTCTTAGACCTTGTAGATGTCCATCCTAAAGAGGAAACTTCATTGTTCCTCTGTTCAAGGCTTAAACTAGTAACTTCACATACAGCAAAGCTCTCTTTAAATAGTCCTCTCCTGCAAATATGATTAGAATAAGGGGTCAGCTTTTACATGAGTGGATGTTCTGTCTGAGAGAGGATGGTAAGATTTAGCTCAAAATTAATAGATATCATTGCTTTTTAAGCATCTGCCAGTCTGTGAGTTGATTGTATTGGCTATCGAGATTTATTTATTCTAATGACCCGAGTTTCTGTCAGTGGTCCTAGTCTATTGTAAGCTACTAATGTTATGGTGGAGAGCTGCCAGATTTCTGCAGTAAATAATATGATGAAAAAATATATAATTGACAGCAAATATCAGATGATGGTTAATATGCAGGAACTGTTTTCTGTTTGTGAAACAGGAAACCACCACTGGTATCAAGGTAGCAATAGTTTTGAGTTCAAATATTTCTTTGCTTCAGTTTCCTTTCTATTTTCAGAAGTTATTGAAGGAAATTTCTAATATCCTTGAAGACAGGTAATGGTTCAATTAAAATTAAAATATTAAGGCATTACTAAAGATAAGTTTTGTATAACTGTACCCAGCTTTGGAGGAGTCCTGAGGATGTAAGTGACATCTTGATTGAACCTTAGGACCATACATGGTATCTCAAGGTAGTTGCATATCTCTTTTCTTAAAAATGTGCAGAGATTTGGTAGCAGAACCTATGTTCACAGCCATGATGATCCTACTGGTTTGCATCTGATCTTCTCAACTCCAGTACAGTGTATATTAGTCTTAAAAATTAAAGACCTGTATTTACAAACACATGGATGAGTCTCATTCAGTCTAATTTACAGACTGAATTACAGTCCTGTTTTTTCCTTCTGTCGTGCCTGTGCCTGACTGCCGTGAGCTACTTAAACTTATGTAAAATACTTTGTAGGGCATTTGGTCAAGTGGTATATTCTTATCCACAGAATTCAAAATGTTCCATTTCTTTTTTTCTCACAGAATTTAATATTAAATCTACGAGATTTTCCTGAATGTGGATAAATTTATCCAGAATAGTTTTAAGGCCAGACCAAGGTTTTTTACGTTAAAAAAAAAATGTAGTCACATGCACTGTAGTCACAACTGAGAAATCTGTGATGGAGAGCAACTGATAAAGGTAACAGAACTGCAAAAAAAACCCACAAATGCCCGTTTTATAGCGCTGTTCCATTAGATTGTCTTGATCCAGGGTTTCTGTTCCACTGCTATGTTCTAGAATCCTCTAGGTAAAGAAAAAAGTATTCAAATGAAACTGCAAGTTTTATTGGTATAAAAGCTTTTGAATCACTGCTATTATATACAGATGTTCAGTTTTTTTCTGTGCTATATATTTTTCCTAGTAAAAACTCATAGTCGTGTTAATGAAACATACCTTTATGTGCATTAAACAGTAGGCTGTGACACTATTTTAAGTGATCCTCTGTTATAAAAAGCTCTGCAGCAAGATTAATGTTACAAAATTGACAGAATATTATAACACTGTAGAAGATGATAAATTTAAAACTTTCCATTATGCCTTAATGAATACAATGGGAATCATGAGGCTGTGTCTGGTGGTTGCATCATGTCTTTCAGCTGGTTCGTAAGGCTGTTCTCACATAGAGTAACCTTTAGTCCTACTTTGTTTGTACTTGATTATGTTTTAAAATGTTTTTAATTTGGAAGATACAAATTAAAATTGTACATCTATTCTGGAAACCAATGATGTAAAAATAGTAGCTGACATCTCAAAAGAATAGATGTCTGTTTTCAGAGGCATAAATGCTTGGGAAAGCAACAAGACTAAGTTTTTTACTGCATTTCACCTCAAAACATACTGCAGAGTCAGAAGAGGGACTGAAGAATGAGATGTGTGCTCTTCTAGCTTGTATATCACCAGTGGAATTGTTAACCCACCTGTAGCTATAGGCCTACATTTTCCGCTGCTGTGCTGCATGCAGCCGGCCAATTTTGTCACTTCAGTGACACAAGGTGTTCAGCCCAGTGTGTTAGGGCAGGTAGATTTGAAATTTGTGATATTTCAAAGATGCAGCAAAGGTCAGAAATTGATGCACATAACCCATTGCTGATGCACAAGACAGGCTAGAGCAATCTTATTTTGAGACTGAGAGTTGAGGAGATGGCAGTTGTGAAAACACTTTGTCTCCCTGAGAGCTGAAGAAACGTGAGTGCTGGTAAGTGCAGAACCCCTTGGTCCCATGTTGGAGAGACTTTTGAGAATGTGATGCAGTCAGGTTTTCAGATCCATTCAAACAAGTGGCTTGAACGTACCATCCTTTTTTGTCAGTTTGCCTTTCGCACGAATGAGATCTAGCACCTCACACATTGTTCAGTTTCTAAAGTGTGTTTGTTTTTAAGGCGTCAGTATGCAGTTCTTTCTTGCAAGTATCCTTTTCTGAGGAAAACTGCATCTTTCAAACTGTCCTTTTCTAGGTACTTACCAGCACTCAATTATATACTCATTTATTTTTAAATGCTTAACAACAGGTACAGTTTAGTGGTGAAATTACATTTTTAAGTTTATATACATATTTCATCAGTAGGTTGTGCACCATCAGAATAGAGCCTGATAAATTATGCACTCTTTAAGAACTTAGAGAAATGTATTCACTTGTTGTATTTCCGATATTGCCACTTATGGGCATAATCCAATTCTGGCAAACGGTACACAGTTCAGTGTGGCTTTTAGATATGTTGCACAGCTTTCAAACCTACTGCAATACCAGTCTCCTTAAATACTTGCAAGACTATTGAGAGTAAGAATATTATATCCTATCATTTAGGAAGCTTGTGCTTCTGGTAGATGCTTATTAGAAAGATGTGCTGGAATCAGTATAATTATATCATCGATATCTTCTGCATAGACTTCGTATGGTAAAATCTGAATTAATAAGTGTCTGGATTCAGTGCTGAAAAATTGCTATGAATTTTTTTAAACTCTATTACCCCCTTAATTGGAATTGAATATATTTATTTGCATTCCTTGTAAACCATGCTCTGCTGCTATTGCCGCCAACCAGTTTGGAATAACTCGTGATACTGCAGCCTCTTCTTTAAGGAAAATGGTTAAAAGTTCCTTTAGTAACTGCAAGTGAGTGCAAAACATCAGCAGCAGTACTGTTGGTGTCCTGTGTGTTTGAGTAAGACCATTCCACATATATATGAAAATATAAATGTATTGTTATACTTGGATCAGTAATTCTTGCATGAAATTTTGTTGCAAATGTTGGAAGTGAACAATAGAAACTTGTTAACATATGTCTAGAAACACTGAGAAACAAAAAATGTCTGATTAATTAAACATTTATTTACAAAAATAAGTAAGTTGAAGTCACTTAGCAGCTCTGCTGCCTCTGAACCTGTATCATCACTGAAGCCTCCTGTGATCTCTTTCTGTCCGTCTCCATTTAAGCAGATGAATTGAAAAAAGAAAAGGGAAAAAAAAAAACCAAACAAGAAAAAGAATACAAAGGTAGCTTAAGAAAGGTCAGAAACCCTATTTGGACTGCTACCAAAGGCACACACAGAGGTTAGTTAGAGTTGCAGCTTTAATTCTGATTTTTCTGGCTTCTGTCACTTCAAAGACAGACTTTCAGTGTTATTTTAACATTTTTATTGTGTGTGAATAATAGAGTACACATTGAGGTTCAATAGATGCAATACTGTTAAATGTACGTCTTGGTGGATTTAAAAAATGAGGGATTTATTTTACATTCATAAAGTTGTAATACAGTCTGGAGAAACTATTTGTTAAAAGATAGCATCTACTTAACCTGCTTATTTATTTCTTGTAGTAGAAGGTTAGATCCACAATAAATACACGAGGAAATAAGTAGATAGGGGAATTTATCTTAGAAATAAGATCCCTGTCACGCTTTTGAAATGTGAAATGCATGAAGACCTGTCAGGGAGATATACGGACATGATATTTTTTTGCAGTGCATTTGGAAGTATTTAGCTGTATTTGTCATTTGCTAGTGCCACTAAGCAGTGATCAAGTGATACAGTAATTTGAAAGTCTGTTTTCAATTCAGCATATGTATATATATATATTTGTTGTTGTTTTTTGCCTTTGGGATATAGCAGAACTGTACACAAGTCTTCTTTATCTTTCACTCTCTGCTTGTGACAGTAGTTTTTTGGGGAAAATTAGAGTTTGTTTAAATAGGTTGCTTAACATAGGTAATTAATTTTTAAGTATATCCTTTACAGAAATCTTCAGGTAGCTCTATTATACACACATGAAAATTGCTGTATTTGTCCAGCAGTTTGGGAAAAAAAAACCCCACTGAGTGCAAATTATGGTATTAATATATTAAAATATCTGTCTTTTTCCTAGATTATGGACAGTGGCGTACCTCATTTCATCATTTT